>NC_056731.1:1958978207-1959278207 GCF_019279795.1 Protopterus annectens
CGCAGGCCCATAAGTTCTTTTTTTGTAACCCTGTAACTGATGCATCTGTCATTTCCTTAGCCAAGAATACCAGATTCAAACATCTGACTGCTACAAATCTTGTGCCTTCAGATAAACATGGAAGAACTTTAGTCAGATTTAGGAAGAAAGTTTATACTTCCTCTATTCTTGTTTTTAGAACTGTTAAGTGTCAAGCTCGGTAACTGTTTGAAATGTTGGGCCCTGCTTTATTGAGGAGTCCTATAATGCTGAGATTGAATGGGCAAAAAACAGATTTACACATATTACATCTGAGATGGCCATTTATCAGAATATTAAAATGAAACAACAAGGATTCCACGTAGAAAAATATTTTATTCTTAAAACAAGTCTTAGCGCCTCGGCTACCACAGCCTTCAACGAGTACAAAATAATGATACAAAGCCACGCCCTTATATACCATTAAAAGTTAATTAATCAATCAATTAATCAATATAACATTTAAAGAGACTCCACTTCATAAATAAAGAAAAAAAGAAACGTAATTAAACAAAAACATAAATTACAATAAATATTTCCAATTAATTTCCATATTTAAACCATTCAGTGATAATGTATTATATTTTAATATAAAAATAGATTCTTTATACAGTAACATATATTATAATAGCTTATGATCACCTTTTTTAACAAAAATCTGCTCTAAAATGGTTGCCTGTATTAAATCTGCATTACTGTTATGAAATTCTAAGAAATGTGATGCAACTGAATTTTCTATTGACCCCCCTCCTAATATCACGAACATGATGTAATGTGATCCTATCTCGTCTACATTCAATACATATGGGTTCGGAGCCGATCCTCGGCTCCGACTCGGCACCGAATACAATAGAACGCAGTCTCTTATTGGCTGAGCTATTCTACATCCCAGGATGCACCACCACTAGTTCCCCAGATCTCGTTTGCCGCTCAAGAGCATAGACGTGGTCTCGGACTTGGCTGAGCTAAGTACTTTAGTCAGATAGAACTTTTTGTCTGAAAATTCTCTTTTTTCCCCAAAAGCTGTTTTAACAGCTACTGTTGTGATACTGTTGTGAATTTTTTGTGTTTGGAAGTTTTCTTCTGGTATTTTTGAGGTAATCTTGTGGTGATTGTGTCTGTTTGTCGACAGGTGGTTCCGTTTAAATTAGAGGGGCCTAGGCCTGTTAAGTTTGTGTCATTTGTTGTTGTGGTCGTGTTTTTTCCTTTTAACTTAGTTTTTTTTGGTGAAGGTTACAATGTCTAAAGAACATAGGCCTTCAGGATTCAAAAAATGCACTAAGTGCGGGTATAAAATGTCAATAACGGATGATCACGCGCTATGTGTGTACTGTTTAGGGCCTAAACATCTTCAAGAGTCCTGCAGTGTGTGTCACGCTTTTTCCTCTCGAGTCCTCCAAGAGAGGAAAAACAAATTAATCTTAAAAGGACTGATTGCTCCATCCTTTGAGGAAGCTTTGAATTCTGGCTCTCCTACTTCCCAAAGGAAAAAGAAATCGGCTCCGACCAGTCCGTCGGAACCGACAACAAAAAAATCTAGGCAAGCTTCTCCTTTGGCTCCACGGACTTCGGAGCCGAGGGTGGAACGGTCTGCCTCGATGTCTCCTGCCTCGACTCTTTCAGTTTCGGAGCCGAGAGCTCGAGCATCGAGAGGTGTGTCACCTTCATCGGCTCCACTGTCTTCGGAGCCGATGAGGGTTACATGCTCAGACACTTCCCCCTCGGCGCCGAAGCCCTTATCGGCTCCGAGGGAAGTTGAAATAGTGATGGAATCTTCCTCGGCGCCGATAATTATGGAACCTTTACGGAGCCGGTCCCCTTGTCTATCGGAACCGATGGAGAAGTCTTCTCGGACCCGATCGGTTTCTTCCCGATCTTCGAGGATGTCCGATTCGGACATAGACAGGGTACTACAGAAGCTTTTCCAGTCTCCAGTCTTCACCAAATTGATGTCGGCTCCGACCCAATTGGTACTGGAACCGACTGCCCATCCTACTTTGTCGATTCCTCCTCCAACAGCCTCGGCGCCGTTGGAGTCGGTGCTGGTGGATCCGGTCGAGGTAATTGAGTTGGCTCCGACTCTTACTTCTACCCCGTCTCTCGGGTCGGGGTTGAACGGGACCTCCTCTGTCGGCCCGGGGTGCCGGCCCGATTCTTTCGGTCCTTAGCCTCCCTCTCGGTGCGTCGGCTGCAGGGGCTCCTACGTCCATTCTGGCCTTGAGGGTTGGACCTTCCCAGGATTCTGGGGGTCCGGCTTTCGATGCTATGAGGAGTGCCTTAGCCAAATCTTCTGTGGCTACTTCGACCTTTTCACCACCACCTTCCATGGATTTGGAAACTGGTGCTTCTGGAGTTCCCCTGTCTCACAGCGGAGCCCCTAGGCCTGAGGATACCCCCACAGGTGGTTCCCTTCTTCCTGGGGGTTCCTCCGACGCGCTTTCGGAGGAACCCCCCAGAAAGAAATTGTGTAAGAGGAAACACGTTGACTCCCCTGATGAGTCTCTTACATCGGATACCGACCTCGATGATGCGGAAGGGTCCCCAAAGTCGTCCTCGGATGATGTCTCCTTCGCGGACATATTAGAAATCCTCAAACAACGAGGCGACTGGCAGTCCAAACCCCCTTCTGCTGAGGAGTCGGTCTTCCTCAAGGCCTTTGGGGCTCAGCCCTCCGCCTCCTGGTTGTCTCCACCCTTCGATGAGCTTCTGGATTTGATCTCTCGAAGGGTGTGGGAACACCCGGATTCTGTGGAACCGGTGCCTGCTCGACCCAACAAGTTCCTTTCGGCCCCTCCGGACAAAGAATTCTTATCCAAGGGCGTGGCAGTGGATGCTATGGTGGTGGCATCTGCTACCCAGCAAGATGTAGCAGAGGCTTCGACGTCCGTCCATCCTCCTAATAAAGAGTCTAGGAGCATGGATCGGTACGGCAAGCGTACCCTGACTTCAGCGGCCTTTACGTTAAGGTCCCTGAATTATTTGGCACATTTTACTAGACTGCAGAGGGATCTGGTCAAGGAGCTGTCAGACTCCCTCTCGGGTAATTTACCTGAACAGTTAGCCCAGTCGGTTGGCTCTCAGTTATCTACCCTTTCTTCTTTATCTAACTCCTCCATGAGGCTCATATCTTATGCTGCTGAAGGAGCAAGTAGAGTGGCGGGTACAGGAGTTGCTTTACGAAGACAAGCCTGGCTTCGCTTGTGTCATTTTGCGGAGGCTTTCAAGTCTTCCTTTGCCGACGCTCCCTTTGATGGGTCCTCATTGTTTGGACCCAAGGTAAAGGACACCTTGATTCGCTGTGAGCAAGAGGGTAAGACTTTGGCTGCTGTCGGAGCCCGGTTTTCCACTCCCTTCAGGCCTTATCCCAAGGCTCGAAGGGGTGGGAAGATGTGGTTTCGAAAATCTCAGAAGCCTTACTCACCACAGCAGAATGACTCCCCTTCTAGAGGCAGAGGAAGGGGAAATTTTTCTGGAAGACGCCGTCCCAGAGGCGGCGGAGGCCCTCGCAACACTGGAGACCGCGAGTCCTTTCATGGCTCTCCCTCCTTCCAACATCCCTGAAGGAGTGCCCGACTGTGCAGCTCCGGAGCCAGTCGGGGGTCGTTTTTCGGAGCACCTAGAAGCCTGGAGACAGATTACTCAGGACCAATGGGTGCTTCGAATAATTGCCGGAGGATACACCATTCCCTTAGATCATTATCCCCCTCCAACCTGAAGGATCCCGCACCCTCCACCCAGTCAGCGGGTTTTAGCAGCCTACGAGGTGTCAAAACTGCTGCGAAAAGGAGTCATCCAACCTGTCCCCGCAGACCAAGCCGGATCAGGGACTTACTCAAGGTTCTTTTTGGTGCCAAAAAAGACCGGGGACTGGAGACCCATCTTGGATCTCAGCAAATTCAACCGATTCGTAAAGAAGTCCAAATTTCGGATGGTCACCTTACAATCCATTCTTCCGCTGTTGGAAGAAGGTGTTTGGATGTGCTCCATAGATCTCAAGGACGCTTACTACCACATATTAATAAACTGGGCATCCAGAAGACACTTACGCTTCAGCCTGGGAGACAGTCATTTCCAGTTTCGAGCTCTGCCCTTTGGTCTCACTTCAGCCCCCAGAGTGTTCACCAAATGTTTGGCAGTAGTGACTGCTCACTTGAGGAGTTTAGGATTCCAGCTGTTTCCATACCTAGACGACTGGCTCCTAACTGCCACCTCCAAGCATCTACTTTTAGAGAATCTAACAGCCACTATCAAATTGGGCAGTTCCTTAGGGATCACCTTCAATTGGTCAAAATCAGTGCTGCAGCCATCTCAGCGTATTCTGTTTATTGGAGCAGAAATAGATTCAAGACAAATGCGGGTCTTCCTTCCTGCAGAAAGAATAGAGACACTCCAAAATCAGGTCCGGACTCTACTCAAAAGACGTTGGGCTCCAGCGAGGATGGTGTTGCAATTACTAGGTTCCATGGCGGCCGCCATCCTCATGGTTCCCTTTGCAAGGCTGCACATGAGGATTCTCCAGTGGCTTTTGTCAGTTCAATGGTCTTACCAGGACCTTCCTCTCAACCACCAAATACTGATTACAGACAAATGCAAGCAGGACCTTCGTTGGTGGCTGGTATCCGCCAACCTCAATCCGGGTCAACCCTTTGTCCCCCCACTCCCCGTCGCCACGCTGACTACGGACGCCTCCCGGACAGGGTGGGGGGGCATTGTCTGGGCAGGTCGGTTCAAGGCACGTGGCGCTCGGACGAGTCTGTTCTTCACATCAACGTTCTGGAGATGAGAGCGGTGCTATTAGCATTGCAAGCTCTACACGACCACCTTCCCCAAGCCGTGATTGCCATCCAGTCCGACAACATGTCGGTTGTCTGGTACTTGAACAAACAAGGAGGAACCAGGTCCTACCCTCTTTGCAGGGAGGCAATGAGAGTGTGGGAGTGGGCGATTGCTACCAAACGCTACCTACTGGCAACGCACATTCCGGGGAAGTCCAACGTGATAGCCGACAGGTTGAGCAGAACTATTCTCTCTCCTCACGAGTGGTCTCTAAACGACAAGATAGCCTCACAGATCTTCTCGAAGTGGGGAATCCCTTGTTTCGATCTTTTCGCGAGCCCCCTCAATGCGAAATGTCCACATTTCTTCACCCTGACTCCTGCTGCGGGGGTGACACCCAAGGACGCTCTAGTTCACGATTGGCCCTCCGGCCTGCTGTATGCCTTTCCACCTATTCCCCTTCTCCCGAAGGTGATTCAGAAGGCGATTCGTCTAAACAGCAAGATGATATTAATCGCCCCGTTCTGGCCTCGGCAAACCTGGTTCCCCTTTCTACGCAAATATGCGTTGGACGGTCCTTGGTTCCTGCATCAGCTTCCGGACCTGTTGACTCATCAGTCGGGACGACTCCACCAGTCCCTCCCTGCACTCAGGCTAGCAGCCTGGTTACTCCTCTTCCAACCGTAGTGAGAAACCATTCCTTAGCCCCAGAAGTCATGCACATCTTATCTTCGGCTCACAAGGCTTCTACCAAGAAAATATATACTGATAAGTGGAAGAGGTTTGCCATCTGGGCCCAATCCCGAGGAGTGGATCCAGTGACAGCTTCCGTGTCGGAGGTGCTAAAGTTTTTAGCCACTCTATTTAACCAAGGGTCTTCGGTGTCCACCATTAAAGTACAATTGGCAGCTATCTCTAACTTTCATGAATGTATTAATCCTTCCTTAATGAGCAACAAGTTATGTAAGGCTTTCATTAAAGGAGCTTGGCTGTTACGTCCCCCTACTGTTCATCCGGCACCGCCATGGGACCTTAACGTAGTGCTAGGGGCTTTGACCTCGTCCCCTTTTGAGCCAGCAGCTACCTGTGAATTAAAGTTCCTTTCTTGGAAAACTGCCCTCTTAGTCGCCATTACTTCGGCTAGAAGAGTTTCAGAGCTCCAGGCCTTGTGTATTAACCCACCATACTTGGTTTTTCACAAAGACAGAGTGTCCCTCAGACCAAATCCATCCTTTGTTCCAAAGGTTTGCTCTAAACTGGCTCTTCAACAGTCACTAGAACTACCTGTCTTCTTTCCCAAATTTTCAGATAGGTCTGAATACGTCTTTCACTGCTTGGACGTCCATAGACAATTGCGTTTTTATTTGGATAGGACGCAAAAAACCAGAAAGTCAGACCAGCTTTTTCTATCTTTTTCCGATAACAGATTAGGTAATGCGGTCACTAAAGTCACTATTGCTAAATGGATCAGGGACTGCATTACTCATATTTATGCATCCTCGAATAGAAAACTCATAGCTCCGATTAAAGCTCATTCTACTAGAGCTATGGCTACCTCAGCAGCATTTCATTCTAAACTTTCTATTGATGACATTTGTGCGGCTGCCACGTGGACCTCCTCACATACTTTCATTTCTCACTACAAATTGGATGTGGCATCCAGGGGTCGAGCTTCCTTCGGTTCCACAGTTCTCAGGAGTGTTTTCCAGTGAGCCTCCCAGGAATAAGGTGCTAGGGACGCTGTCCCATATGTATTGAATGTAGGCGAGATAGGATCACATTACATCTTTTAGTTATGTACTTACCATAACTTTAGATGTATGGGATCCATCTCGCCTACATTCCTAATAACCCACCCTCCATCCCCCTGCCTCATGGATCAGGAGAGACCGGTCGATTCGAAATCCAATCTTTCCTCTCTTGAAAGACCTGAGTATGTTATACTAATGGTATGTCTCTGTGTCTATGAGTGCGGACAAACAAGATCTGGGGAACTAGTGGTGGTGCATCCTGGGATGTAGAATAGCTCAGCCAATAAGAGACTGCATTCTATTGTATTCGGTGCCGAGTCGGAGCCGAGGATCGGCTCCGAACCCATATGTATTGAATGTAGGCGAGATGGATCCCATACATCTAAAGTTATGGTAAGTACATAACTAAAAGTTCCTGCAATCTAACCCTAAATTTTCTCTTAGTTTCTCCAATGTAGAAAAGATTACATGGACATTTAAGGCAATAAATAACCCCTTCAGTGTAACAAGAAAACAATTTAATTGGTACAAATATTTTATTATTTATTTTATCAAATGTTAACTTTATCAAAGGGCACACAGTACAAGTATAGCAAGGTACAGTGCCAAAAGTTTTTAGTGAAAATTTCAACTTGTCAGTAGGGCATATATAATATGCTCTCACTAACATATCACCTAAACTTTGACCCCTTTTATAAGCAATTCTAGGATTAGCAGGAAGTAATTTACTCAGAATTCTATCACTTCTTAAAAATTTCCAATAATATCTCACTATGTTCCAGATCTTATTACTCAATAGATTATATGTGGTGACAAAATAAATATCATCTGTTTGTACTTTATTATATTTTTTAGGTATATTAGTCTGGCTAGTATGACCCTCTATAGTTGTAATAAACTTATTTATACAATCCATAAGGCATTGAGTTGAATAGCCTCTATGTAAAAAAATATCAACAAGTTTACAAATCTGTTTTACTAAATCTTGATAGTCATTACATAACCTAGACAGCCTTACAATTTCTCCATAAGGTAAGGATTCAATAGTATGAGGAGGATGACAACTAGTTCCAAACAAATATTGATTCCCATCAATAAACTTTTGATGAACCGAAGTAAATATCGGTTCATCTACTTTCCCCACTAAAGTGATATCTAAAAAATTAACTTTTGGCCCTACTTGCAAGCCATCAAATTTAATATCACAGTTGTTATTATTGAGAATCTATTTTATATTAAGATATAATACATTATCACCGAATGGTTTAAATATGGAAATTAATTGGAAATATTTATTGTAATTTATGTTTTTGTTTAATTACGTTTCTTTTTTTCTTTATTTATGAAGTGGAGTCTCTTTAAATGTTATATTGATTAATTGATTGATTAATTAACTTTTAATGGTATATAAGGGAGTGGCTTTGTATCATTATTTTGTACTCGTTGAAGGCTGTGGTAGCCGAGGCGCTAAGTCTTGTTTTAAGAATAAAATATTTTTCTACGTGGAATCCTTGTTGTTTCATCTTCATCGGTCTTTTTTAGACCTTTTCGTTGGTTGTATGGTATTTAACAGAATATTCCCTGTCTCCGAGGTATAGCAATCTCGAAGTTGGTATATATAAGTTTGGGGTATGTGATGAGCTTGACCCCTAAATTTGGGGTGAAATGTGAAGGAGAAGAGCAATGTTTCTTAATCCCTCTTTTGGTGTGTTTTTTTTTCAGCATGTCAGCACTTGGCATTACAAGTGTCGACATTTCAGTAGGGAGCCGTCAAGCTCATATGGAAAAGTATTTGCCTGCATCTTTTTTTGAAATTAATAGGGTTTGGGCAGATTTACCTTCTTCAGACATTAATATCATCTTTGCTTTATTTATTTATTTATTTATTTATTTTGTTTTATTTTATGTTATTTATTTGTGTGTTTACCAGGGTAGTACACTGATCACTATAGACCATTTGCAGGCACAGCCTGGGTGAAAAAAAATCATAAAACAAATAAAACAGAGCTAATTCATAAACAGAGTAATCACAGAAGGTACAAAGTCCAGCAGGCATTTGAAACAATGAGCAAATATTGTTAACAGAGGAGAAAAACAAATTGAATTAATTTTAGCAGCAAATATAGGAGGTAATCAGCAGGTGAGAACAGAGTCTCATTTTGAGACTAGTATCACTCCTCAATCTGAACGGTTGCAAAATGGAATAGATAATTCAAGTTTTTTGACCATAACTGTTCATTTTATTTGGAAAAAGAGATAAAAAGTCTTTATTGTCTAATTGGAGACCAATAGCACTATGCAACACTGATTATAAATTATTTGTAAAGTTTTACAAATGAGGCTATACTTAAAGCTACATTATTTAGTGGATCCAAGTATATATGAAATACCAGGGAGACCTTTGAAGGACCTTTCATTTATACTAAAAAATCTTGGTTTATATGTTTCACAGTCCTCTACAGCGATATTGTTTTCCTGCAATTTGCAGAAAGCATTTGACAACATATCATATTCAGCTTTGTTTAATTGTATAAATGAGTTTGGATTTGGGCCATATTTTAAAAACTGCATTACTTCAATATACACGCATTCTACAATTGTTTCAGTCATAAATGATTGGCTTGGGAAACTATTTATATGAAAAATGTCATCAGACAGGGATGCCCTGTGAGTAGAGATTTTTTTACCTTAATGGAAAGAGCGATATTTTATTTAGAGTTATTATGAAATTATCTCCTTATTCTTTCAACTGTAAAGGGGTTTTGGTTCCCAGAATGATGTCATATACTGATGATATTACTATTATAGCAGAAAATTCTCAAGCATTACAAACATCATTAGACACATTACTCCCTATTTTTGAGGCAGCGGGTTTACATTTAAGTAATGAAAAATCTATTGGTTTCACAATGAATAAAGACAATTTATTATTTATTTGATATTTGTTAACCGGGATGTTCCAACTGGGCAAAACCCTTTTTTAGTGGAGGCACGAGGAGAAAATCTCCACCAAAAAAATAAATAACAGTAAGTATACAACAAGATACAGTAAAATACAAGTATGTATAAATTTAACAATACAATATCAGCAGTAATAATAATATCATATAACTATAAGTAAGTAGTAAGAAGATAGAGAAGATAATAGAGAAGGAAAAGAAACACAGTAGGAAGGAAGCAGAGCTAGAGTAGGGGAGGAGTTCAAGTTGGATGATTACAGAGACAATACCAGCTACTATTAAAATGCAGTTTCAGTATTTTATTAAATTCATGAAACTGGAGGTAATTCTCAAGGACAGAGGAAGTTTATTCCAATGGGAGACAAGAGAAGAGCTGACTAGATACTGTCCAATAGATTTATTAGGTTTATAAATTTGAAGTAGATGTTGATCAGAATTTCTGAGAGATCGATACAACTAATGTTGAATGGTTAACATTTACAGAAGATGGTATAGGTATAGGTATATAGGTATTAGGTATTCCTTATGGTACTGAAACATATATAAACAACAAATGTAAAAAAATTCATAAAAGTTGTAAATCTTTAACATTTTAGAATACCTTTCCACTTTCTTACGCCAAAAGTATATTTATTAAACAGAGTTTTTCTTAGTAAACTTATTTATATATTCACAGTTTACTTATTTCCAATAGCTTGGACTAAAGTGCTGTTAACTGTGGTTTTTCAATTCTTTTGGAAAACAAACATAAATCCTGTTAGAAAAGGGATAGTATATTCTTCTCCACAGCAAGGTAGTTATTCATTGAAACATCCAGCATTATTTCTTCAGTTATTACATCTGTTTTCTGTTTTTCAACATTTACATTTCAAATCCATTTCTTTAGTATGTAGAATTTTAATGAAGATTTTTGGTCAGCTTGTCTTCAAGGGAAAAGAATTAAATGTTTTATTACAAATGAGTTACAAGATATACAAATTATTTCTCTTAAATATAGATTGAAAAACATTCCTGTCATTGTACCAATACAACAGTTGTACATGCAAATTATGGAAGAGCATCACATAATAAATGATTATTCTACTTATTCTTTATTTAAACTACATGGTTTAAAAATAGATGTTCCTTTGTTTATTTATTTATTTATTTTACATTTGTTAACCAGGAAAATCCAAGGTCCATTTTCAGTGGAGGCCTGGGGAGAAAAGCTCCGAAAATATGAGTACAGCAAAATTACAGATAGTAAATGAATAATAGTCACAATTTCAGGGAAAAATATAAAAGTTTTAGTACAAGAGTTTAGACAATTTATTAGTAACTAGCCTAGAGAAAACAAGCTTAAATAAAAAAGTTTATATAAATATGCAAAATCCTAAGAAGTATAAAAGGTAATGAGTGTAAGATATTTGACATAGTAAGATGAGACCTATGTTAAGAAATTGGATCCATAGAAGTTGGAGAGTGCAATGATGGGGAGTTGTATCAAGTTATGCATGGGCAGATCCAAGTTTCCAAAAGGTGTGATTTAAGTAGTTTTTAAATTGTGTAATATTTGTAGTAGAGATAATGGGAGAAGGGAGGTTATTCCAGGCCTTAGCAATGGTATGAGAGATTTTCCTGCAGTGTTGTTAGTCCTAATGGTAGTGAGAAGAGATGTAGTGGTAGAACGGAGGGGGTGACTGGTAGAGTAATGGGTGAGCAGATGTTGTAAGGCATGAGTTTTCTCAGGGTTGGTCAGGATGTTAAATGCAGTGGTTAGCTGTCGGAAAGTAAGTAATTGGGGTAATTCTAGCCATTTAATGTGTCTTAGTACATGGCAGTGGTGGGTTCTGAAAGTAGAGTTACTGGTAAATTTAGCAATTTTGTTGAATATGATTCCATTTTATCAAGATCAGTTTTTCTAATGTGGGTTAAAATTGGGGCTGCATATGTAAGAGTGGATAGAAGGTGAGTTTGAGCTAAGGTGATTCTTGTCTTATCAGTAAGAAAGTTCTTGTGCCTATAAAGAGTACCCATTTTCTTATGAACCTTTTGGACAGTTTAGGCTATGTGAAGTAGAGATTTTTGTCTATTACTACGCAAAGGAGTTTGCTGTGAGTTGAAGGAGTGATTATTGTATCATTTTTGGATGAGATAGAGAAGGCTGGGGAAGTGGACTTGGATTTATTTGGAGTGAATAATTGTAATTTGGTTTTGTTGTGGTTAAGGATGAGTTGAATATTAGTGATCCAATTTTCAATAACAGAGAAAGATTGTTGAGCAGGTTGCTGTAGAGTAGAGAGATATGGGGCTGCACAGATTAGTGTTGAGTCATCAGCATATTGTATAAGAGTGCCTTGATTTATGGCAGTGTGCAGGTTGTTTGTAAAGATGGAAAAGAGAAGCGGACCAAGTATTGATCCTTGTGGTACACCAATGGAATTAGGAAGTAAGGGAGATAGGACAGCCTGTTATCTTTCACAGAGATAACTTTTGAACCAGGATATAGTAGAGGTAGCAAAGGATAAGGATGGAAGGGCATCTAATAGCTTTGGGTGTGACACCATGTCGAATGCCTTGGAAAGGTCCAGGAAGGTAGCAGCAACAAAATTGTTATTGTTCCTATGGTAGTTTATTTGATTTATGAATGAAAGAAGTGCAGTAGTTGTACTGTGATGTGGATGAAAGCCATGCTGGGTGTGGGAAAAAAGGTTGTGTGTGTTCAGATATTGCATTACTTGAAAATGAATACACTTTTCGAGGAGCTTAGATAATGGAGGAAGTATGGCTATTGAGCGGTAGTTTGAGTAGGCATAGGAGTGGCCACCTTTATGCAGAGGAATGATGAAGGATATCTTCCAGAATTGAGGGACATATACTTCCTGAATAGATCGGTTAATAAGGATTGAGACTGGATAGGCCAGTGAGTCAACTGTCATTTTTAGAAAGGTAGCAGGTATACCATCTGCAGCTGAAGTGGTAGGTTTTAAGTTTAGAAGGAGTTTTTTAATTTTGGTTGTAGTAACAGGTGAGAGAATGAAGGGGGTATGTCATTTGTTCATAGGTTCATAGGTTGGTACTAGGCTATTGGCCCTAGGGCCTATACAAGCCTAGCCATAACAATTTCCTGGATATTTCTTCCCACAATATTTACTTCCCTGGACCCCTGTCTAGCAGTGAGTGAATTTTCTATCTCCCATCCAATCGTCAAGGTTCCTTTTGAAGAGGGCCAAGGAGGCGCTCTGCTTGACATGTTTGGGCAGTCTATTCCAGAGTATGGGGAGTCTCTGGGTCAGGAACCTATCCTTTCAGCATGTTTTGTTCATTGTGATGACAAGGTTTAGATCCCTGGAGCTTGTGGCTCTGAAAGATTGGGATTTCATTAAGTAAAGCACGTCCAACAGCTCAGGGTTTGACATGACTTTGTATGTTAAGCAGAGATCGCCTCTGAGTAGACGATATGCTACAGAGTATAGCTGGAGTTTTTTTAGACTGTCAGCATAGGGCATCTGCTTTAGGCCAGCAATTCTTTTAGAGAGGTATTTATGCAGCCTTTCCAGCTGTTGCAGATGTCTTGTGAGGTACATACCAAATGGGGCATTGTACTCTATAATGGGTCTAATGAGGGATGAGTACAGTGGGAAAATGACCTCCTTTTTTCTGGATGAAAATCCCTTAGTGATGAGGTGTGCCACTTAGAAAGATTTCCTGACTGTTGTGATGATGTGGTTATCGAAGGTGAGACCACTGTCCACCTGTGTCCCTAAGTCTCTCATCACACTTTCGGTGTTTAGTGTACTGCCACCTATGTGGAAATTCATGGGTACATGGTTTTTCCCAAAGGGGATAACTATACATTTCTTGGCATTAAGCTTGAGCCCATGGCTCTGGCACCAAGCATCTGTTTCTGTAAGGCTCTTTTGTAGAATATCCACATCATTTGGGGATTCAATAATGGCTCCCAGTTTGCAGTCATCTGAGAACTTTGTTAGCCAGAGTCCCTTTGTGTTGGCTTGTACTTCAAGAAAAGTAGATGCCAAACAAGAGCGGTCCCAGGACTAAACCCTGAGGTACTCCACTTGTCACCTGTCTGGAGCTGGATTTGGAATCAGCTACTTTTACAGTCTGGGTTCTATCAGTAAGCCAGTTGGCAACCCATCAAGTGACATAGGGATTTATGCCCAGCTTAGTAAGTTTATCTATGAGTACAGAGTGGGGGATGGTGTTGAAGGCTGTGGCATGGTCCAGATATGCTGTGTGGACTGCCTTACCCACAGCTCTGGAGACTGATTCGAAGAAGCCAATCAGGTTCAGGACACAAGATCGGCCCTTCATGAACCCAAACTGGGTGGGGTCCAGTGTTTGAAGGTTGCCAATGTCTTTGTTTATAAGTTCCATAGGCTCATAGGTAAGTACTAGGCTATCTGCCCAAGGGCATTTATAAGCCTAGCCAGAATGTGTTGGCTTTCGTCACCCCCTTAGATTAGTTCCCTGTGCCTCTGTCCAGCAGAGCCATTAGTTCCCTGTGCCACTGTCCAGCAGAGCCACTGCAGTGATCCCTGGGGTAAATTTTCTGTTTCCCATCCACCTGTCAAGGTTTCTCTTGAAGAGTGTTAATGAGGAGCTCTGCATGATGCATATTGGAATCCTGTTCCAAAGCATGGGGAGTCTCTGGGACAGGAATCTATCCCTCCAGCATGTCCTATTTATCATTGTGTTGAGGTTTATATTTCTAGAGTGTGTGGCTCTCCAGGATTTGTTTTTTTTTTTCAGGTGGAGCATGTCCATCAATTCTGGGTTGGACATGGCCTTGCATGTCAGGCAGAGATCACTTCTAAGTAAGCGGTATGCAACCGAGTACAGCTGGAGTTTCTTGAGTCGGGCTGCATAGGGCATCTGTTTGAGGCCAGTAATCCTCTTGGTGAGGTACTTTTGTGGTCTTTCCAGCTGTTGCAGTTGTCTTGTAAGGTACATCCCAAATGGGGCATTGTATTCTATGATGGGTCTAATGAGTGATGAGTAGAGAGGCACAATAACCTCTTTTGTTCTAGATGTGAACCCTTTTGTGATTAGGTGGGCCACATAGAAGGATTTTCTAACCACCTTGGCAATATGATTATCAAAGAAGAGATTACTATCTACTTGGGTCCCCAGATCCCTTATTACATTTTCTGTATTTAGGGGGCTACCACCTATGTGATAGTTCGCGGGTACTTTGTTTTTTCCAAAGGGGATGATTATGCACTTTTTGGCATTTAGCTTGAGGCCATGATTTTGATACCAGGTATCCGTCTCAGTGAGACCCATCTGGAGGGTGTCTGTATCAGCCGGAGAATCAGTTATGGCCCCTAGTTTGCAGTCGTCTGTAAACTTGGTCAGCCATAGTCCTCCTATGCTTGCCTGTACCTCTGAGAAGTATATAACGAACAGGAGGGGTCCTAGGACTGAGCCCTGAGGGACGCCACTTGTAACCGGTTTAGAGTTGGACTTAGAGCCTGCAACTTTCACCATGTGGGTTCTATCCATGAGACAGTTGGCAACCCATCTCATGACTTAGGGCTTTATGTTCAAGCTGGTGAGCTTGTCTATAATACTAGAATGGGGAATGGTGTCGAAAGCCTTTGTGAGGTCTAGGTAGGCTGTGTGGACCTCTTTTCCCTCATCTAATGCCTTGGTAACTATCTCAAAGAAGTCCACCAGATTTAAGAGGCATGATCTGCCCTTAACAAAGCCAAACTGGGTAGGGTCCAAGGTTTGGAGGTTCCCAATGTCTCTGTTAATGAGTTCCATGATGATGTGTTCCATTGCCTTGTAGACCAAGCTAGTCAGGCTTATAGAGTGATTGTTCCTCAGGTCCATTGTAGCTCCACCTTTGCAGAGCAGGATAACTGTTGCTGTGCACCACTCTATGGGTATGGAGCCTGTAAAGAGGCTGAGTTTGAACAGTGTGTTTAGGTGAGGGGTTAGTTCATTTTGGAGCTCTTGTAAAACACAGCCTGGGACACCGTCCGGTCCCATTGAAGCTGTATTTTTGGCTTTGGATAGGGCTGTTTTAACCTGTGTGTTGGTGATTGATGGGGCCTTACATTCTTCTGGTATGGTTATGGGCCCTTTAGGGGGTGAGAGGGGGGTGAAGTTTGCACTAAACCTGTCTGCCAGAATGTTGGCAATATCAGTCGGTTCAGTGTATTTTGTGCCATTCTTCACTAACTCAGAGCAGATCTGAGAGTTTCCACTTAGGTTCTTGACATAGCTAAAGAACGCTTTGTGGTTATCTTTGGAGTCATTGGTAATTTTTCTTTTGAAACTAGCCTTGGATGATTTAATGAGGGATCGTAGTTTCTTGCTGATACTGATCAGGGATGTCTTTCCTTCTTGGGATTTTACTCTTTTCTGTACTAGTTTCCTCCTTCTATTGTATAGCTTGTTTATGGCAGGGGTCCACCAGACTGGTTTCCTTTTCTTGGAGGAGTGAGTCTTGGTTTTACTTGGGATAGCATGATCCATGCATTCCTGCAGATGCTCATAGAGTGCCTTTGTAAAGGTTTCAGCAGCTTGGACAGCATTGTCTTTAAGCATGGGGGCTGTGAAACTTTCCACCTCGGTCTTAAGTAACGTGAAGTTTGATTTTGAAAAGTTTTTCATGGTGGTTTCCTTGATTGGGGGTGGGGGCGGAATGTGGATATTCAGAGTGATTAGTCTATGGTCTGATCTAACCAGCAAGGGGTTGACCTCCAGTGTGGAACACCGTTCGCCCATGTTGGTGATGACCAGGTCCAACGTGTTGTTCCCTCTGGTGGGGGTGTTGACCAGTTGATCCAGGGCGTTCAAGTTCATAAATTCTAGGAAGCGTTGGGCAAGGGAGTTAGTACTTGAGTAGTTCTCCCAGTTTATGTTTGGGTAATTGAAATCACCCAGTATTAGGATGTTTGGTAGGGCCTTCATATTTCCCAGTGTCTCCAGAAATGCGGAATGGGGGTCCTGGGCCATGGTGGGTGCTCTGTAGCAAGCTACAATTTGGATTGCAGTTTTGCCCATTGTTAGTTGCACATGGATGATCTCTGATGCATTGTGCTGCACCACTAACCTGGAGGAGTGGGTATCCTTGATGAATGTGGATACACCCCCGCCTTTTGTGTTTTGGTCCTGGTTCTATGGCCGAAAGGTATGGTATGAGTTATAGCCTAGTAGTGTTGGGGTGCTCTCAGGAGCCTTAAACCAGGTTTCTGTTACTGCACAGATGTCGATGTTCTCCATACTGATGAGTGCCTCGAGTGCGTGCATTTTGAGGTTTCGACTTCTGGCATTGAGTAGCATTGCCTTCAGTTTTTGGTTACTTGTACTATTTATGGTGGTGGGTTTGTCTTTTGAGCCTTGCCTAAAAAAGGCACTATGGGGCGGCAAGAGCCTTGGCCAGTATTTGAAAGCCCAAGGGTAACAGGTGCAAGCCATCTCTTGCGAAGCAATGTGGCTTGTCGAGCATGTCATCCCAGGAGGGCAGATACTGGATCCCCTTTGAATGACACCAGAAACTTAGCCAATTGTTGAAATTGATCCTTTTTTCTTTATACTGTGGCATCATTCTTGGTGAGGGCAGGATGCTACTCAGGGTCAGGGTCATACCGGCCTGGGCTACATGATCAGAGAGCTCTTCCATGTCTCTTTTCATGTAGTCCAGGGAAATACATCTCAGGTCATTCACACCAACATGGACAATGACAGTGTCATACTTGTATTTGTTCTGGAGTGACTTGAGTGCTTGTGTTATGTGGCGGATCCTGGCACATGACAGGCAGCTAACTGTAACCTTCGCCTTGTCCAGCCTAGTTAGTGGGACATCAGTGTGCCTGACTATAGAGTCACCTATTACTAGTGTGTTGGGTATGTTATTTTGCATTAAGGGCTGTGATTGCATGACACACTGATTATGTGAAGTATGTGTTTCATGGTTGGTGATGGGGTGTGGAGGTTGCTTAGATGTCTGCTTTGGAGGTCTCTGTTGCTTTTGCAGATTTTTATTTAGAGCCTCCAAGTATGTTTTCATGTATTCATGTGTGTTATTTGCCGGTGTTGGTTTATTAGATCTATGTGAGACTGGTGGTGTGTTGCAAGTATTACCCTTCTCCTCTTGACTGTCAGTTCCAGTCTTGGGTTGAGAGAGCTTTGCCTCCAGTTTGGCTCTATAATTGCATCTCTCGCATATATTACTGTTTGGTGGTAGGAGGAGAGGGTTGTCTGTGTACATGAGGCAGTTGTAACATTGCCTCAAAATGCCCAGATTCACCAGTTGGACTGGAGAGTACACCAGAAACTGGCCTTTGGACATGCCTGAATAGGTAGAGTAAGCTGTTTTTCTGATTGGCTGGTGGGGACGAATAGATAATGTGTTCCATGGCCTTGTAGATCAGGCTCGTCAGACTGATGGTACAGTAGTTCCCGGTATCCAAGGTGGATCCCCCCTTGTAGAGTGGGATAACTGTAGCTTTGCGCCACTCATTGAGCACAAAGCCTGAGGTGAGGCTATGAGTAAACATGACACTTAGGTGAGGTGCCATTTCATTTTGTAGTTCATGTAGTACACAACCTGGGATGACATCTGGTCCCATGGATGCTGTATTTTTAGGTTTGGAGAGTGCGGTTTCTACTTGTGTGGCCATGATTACCAGAATTTGGTAATCTTTTGGTATTAAGTTGGGCCCTTTAGGGGGTGAGAGGGGGGTGAAGTTGACACTAAATTGATCTGACAGGATATTGGCAATATCCTTGGGATCAGTATATTTAATGCCATTCTGTTGTAGCTCAGAGCAGATTTGAGCATTGCCATTTAGATTCTTGACATAACTCTAGAATGCCTTGTGGTTGTCTTTGGAATCTTTGGCAATTTTATTTTCATAACTAGCTTTGGAGGATTTTATGAGGGATCTCAGCTTCTTATTGAGGCTGGTAAGGGAGTTTTTTGCATCCTGGGATTTTCCTCTTTTCTGCAACAGTTTCTTCCTTCTGTTGTATAGTTTGTTTATGGCAAAGGACCATCAGATTGTCTTCCTTTTTTTGGAGGAGAGCGTTTTGTTATATTTGGGATGGCATGATTCATGCACAAGTGGATGTGCTTGTACAGTGTCTTAGTGTAGGACTCAGCAGTTGAACTTTCAGCTCCCGTCTGCATGGGTGTCATGAAGGTTGTCACTTCTGACTTGAGTAGCATGAAGTTGGCTTTGGAGAAGTTTTTTACGGAGGTTTCCTTACTGTGGGGTGGGGGTGGGATGTGGATGTCAAGGATGATTAGCTTATGGTCAGACCTGACCAATGAGGGGGAGACCACTGGTGTGGAGCATCTATCTCCCATGTTGGTAATGACCAGGTCTAGGATATTGGAGCCCCTGGTGGGAGAATGGATTAGTTGATCCAGGGCATTGGAATTTATGAATTCCAAGAACCGTTGGGAAAAGGTGTTGGTACCCGAGTAGTTTTCCCAGTTAATGGCAGGGTAGTTGAAATCATCCAGTATTAAGGTGTTTGGTTGTATCTTAATATTTTCCAGTATGTTTTGAAAGGTGTAGTGAGAATCTTGGGGCATGGTGGGGGGTCCGTAGCAAGCTACAGTTTGGATTGCAGTCTTACCTAGTGTTAGTTGCACCTGGAGAATTTCAGATGCATTGTGTTGGGCAACTAGCCTGGAGGTGTGAATATCCTTGGTGAATATGGACACTCCTCCACCTTTAGTGTTTTGGTCTTGGTTTGGTGGCAGAAAAAGGGTAAGAGTTGTAGCCTGGTATTGCAGGGGTGCTCTCTGGAGCCTTGAACCAGGTCTCATTTACTGCACAGATATCGATGTTCTCCATTTTTAGGAGTGCCTCGAGAGAGTGCATTTTGAGGTTTAGACTTATAGCATTGAGCAGCAATACCTTCAGATTTTGCATGCTTTTACCTGTTATGGTGGTGGCTTTGTCCTTTGAACCTTGCCTAAAAAAGGCACTATAGGGGTGGCAAGAGCTTTAGCCAGTAACCTGAATCCCAGGGACGACAGGTGCAGACCATCTCTGGCAAAGCATCGTGGTTTGTCGATCATGTCTTCCTTGGCAGACAAATACTGGATCCCCTTTGAATGACACCAGAAGCTTAGCCAATTGTTGAAGTCAATCATTTTGTCCTTATACTGTGGTATCATTCTGGGTGAAGGCAGAATGCTACTCAGGGCTAAGGTCATACTTACCAGGGCCACATGATCCGAGAGCTCTTCCATGTCTCTTTTCATGTAGTCCAGGGAGGTATGTCTCAAGTCATTCACTCCAACATGGACAATGACAGAGGTGTATTTGTACTTGTTGTGGAGTGACTTGAGTGCATGCGTTATGTGGCGGATTCTGGCAACCGACAGGCAGCTGACTGTAATTTTCTCCTTGTTCAGCCTGGTGAGTGGGACATCA
Organism: Protopterus annectens; assembly: GCF_019279795.1. Lineage (NCBI taxonomy): Eukaryota > Metazoa > Chordata > Ceratodontiformes > Protopteridae > Protopterus > Protopterus annectens. The sequence continues at coordinate 1,958,998,119 of NC_056731.1, forward strand.
GTGTGCCTGACTATAGAGTCACCTATAACTAAAGTGTTGGGTATGTTGTCTTGCCTTAGGGGTTGTTTTGGATGGCACACTGGTGTTGTGAGCTATGTGTCATGTTGGTAGTACTGTTTCTTGGTGAGTTTGCATTTTTAGTTATGGTAGTGGAATTGTTTTTTGGATATTTGTGTGGACAGGGTCTGTATTGAGTTTATGAAGAGTTGGTTAAATTGGGTGGCGATGTCATAATTATTGTTAATTGGAGAGGTGGGGGTAGAGGTTGTTGTTTTACCAGGTTTTAATAGGGAGTTAATGGAATGCCAGAATTTTGGAGGGATTTTAAATGTTTTTTTAGAGATTTAAAAAGTAGTTTTGCTTATCTAGTTTGGTTTGTTTTTTTTTTTGACTAGATTCCTTAGATATCAATAGTTTTGCATGGCCTGGTTAGAACTATCATTTTTTAATATCTTCCAGGTCTTGTCCCTAGCTTTAAGTAGGGCTCTAGTATCCCTATGTAGCCATGGGGCATAATTTGCTTTGACTTTTATTTTTCTAATAGGAGCAATAGAATTGAGAACATTGATAAACATGTTGTTGAAATAGTGAACTGCTTTGTCTAGATCTAGTGCTAGTAGGGGTTTCCAGTTACATTGTTTTAAGATGTCATTTAGGTCATTTTGGTTGACCTTGTGGACATCCCTAATCTGTCTGTAAATGATGAGGTTTGAGTTAGTAGTATGTTTCCTTAGAAGGAAAGTGGGGTGATGGTCATCTGGAAGGCATTCTATCTTGTAGTTTTGTCTGGGGTTGTTCATTAGTGTCCAATCAATTATGGACTGTTTGTGAGATTTATCATCTATTCTGGTGGGTTCATGAATAAGTGTAGTAAATCCATAAAGGTTGATCTGATTAGAGGGGTTAGAGGAGCTACATGGTAGCAAGTCTGTGTTCAGGTCCCCCAATAAAATAGTTTATTGTGGCATGTTATGGTTAAGCAATTGAAGCATTTCTTCCATGGTGGAAATGTTACCTGGGGGGATGTAAGTGCAAAGAATATTTATGTTTTTTTCACTGCTTAGGGCCAGGACAGACCCTAAGGTCTCAGCATTTTGAAATAAGGGTATAGGGTTAAGGAGGGGTTTAAGGTTAAATGTGTTCTTAAATAAAATAGCGACACCACCTCCATTCCTACCAGATCAGTCTAATCATAGAATATGTTTAAATAGATTACCATTAAAAAGTTCTTTAGTATATAAATCTTTTCAATCAGAAAATGTTTAGAAATGACTGTATTGTATTAGAAACAGCAGGATACACCTTTTTACATTGCTGTAAGTAAGGGATCTCAAATGCAAAGGAGCACAAGGGCTGCAAATAACCCCAAGGATTTTTTTTGCGGAGGATGCAAGTTCAAGTCATCCACAAACTATACTTTTTGTTGCTAATAAAAAAAAACTAAGTTACAAAAAATTTTTGTTTGAATCAACAAACCAACACTATTCTATTGTATTAGTTTCAAATTTTTAAATAATATCAACTAAGCTCTATGATAAAGTATTTCTTGTTCATAAGACATTATTGCCTTTCTTCATTTTGATTGCCTAGCTGACAATGTTTTGCAGAGACCAGGACGTCAAAATTAGGCTTGTTAGATGCGCTCGCACACACACACACACACACACACACACACACACACACACACACACACACACACACACAAAATCATCTTTGGGTAATTGCCCACACTATCCTGAGTTCCCTAAGATAGCCATATGAACCACCAGGACCAAAGAAATGCACCAGTTGGTGCAGACTGCAGAGATAATGGGTACCTACCAAGTCGGGTGTCCTTGGTAATCAAATGTCAATAAATTAGTTAATAAATTCCTATCCCATAGATTTCAGGTTGCTATACCCATTTTACTCTATCACTCATGCATTTGTTAGTTCTGGGTGGTATAAGGGGATATCATTTAAGTAGGGTTCTCTATACCTGGAGTCTTCTAGGTAAGCAATAGTTTATAATGCAACAACTCCAAGACTTGGTCCATATTCCTTAATTGTGTGCTTTCCTGCAATTCACAGTCCAGTATCTACGCTGTCCACACATCCCTTGTTAAATGTCATGCTTCACTTTTCATATCTGAGTTGCAATCCATGAACTTGCCCACAGCCATCCCTTCAGTAGTTTGTATAAATATGCACAAGCACTTCACTGACATACAAAATAATTATTTCCTCCAGCAACTCCCTCAGTAGCTTGTCCAAGTATCCACAAGCACCAAAAAGAAACACTTCCACTACTGATTCCTTCATCAGTATGCCTACATATGCACAAGCACGACTAAAATGACACACAATATATTATTTTGCCCAGCGATCACTTCAGAAGTTTGTCCAAGCATGCAAAAGCACCAAAATGAAACACTCCCTGACCAATCCCTTCATCAGTATGTCAAGATATATACAAGTGCTAAAATGACACAAAAAATTATTTTGCCCAGCGATCACTTCCAAAATGAAACGTTTCTCGAAGCGATCTCTTCAGTAGTATGTCCAAGTATGCACAAGCAGCAAAATTAAACATTTCCCCACTGATCCCTTCAGCAGTATGCTCAGAAGTATGCTCAGATATGCAAAAGCACTGAAAGGAAACACTTCCCCTACCAATCCCTTCATCAGCATGTCTAAGTATGCAGAAGCAATAATAAAATGACACATTTCATTTTGGCCGGTAATCACTTCAGCAGTTTGTCTAAGCATGCACAAGCACCAAATTGAAACACCCCACCACCACCAATCCTTTCATCAGCATGTCTAAGTATGCACAAGCACTACTAAAATGACACATTTTATTTTGCCCAGCGATCACTTCAGCAGTTTGCCCAAACATGCACATGCAACAAAATGAAATGTTTCTCCAAGCGATCTCTTCAGTAGTATGTCCAAGTATGCAGAAGCACCAAAACAAAACATTTCCCCACTGATCCCTTCAGCAGTATGTTCAGATATGCACAAGCACCAAATGGAAACACTTTCCTCAGCATTTCTAAGTATGCACAAGCACTACTAAAAAGAGACAAAGTGTATTATTTTGCCCAGCGATCACTTCAGCAGTTTGTCCAAGCATGCATAAGCCAAGCACCAAAATAAAACACTGCCCCTACCAATCCCGTATTCACTAAGTCTAAGTTGCACAAGCACTTACATTTCTCAACTTATCCCTTCAGCAATATGTGCAGATATGCACAAGCACCAGAAAACCACACCTTTAATCAGGAACAGAGTGAAACTATAAACTGAAAATCAAGACAGTGCAGAAGTATGCTTGCAGCAATGCTGTCCTTTCACCAGGCACCAAACGCGGATCTCTCTCAACAGTACGTAGGTACCGCTTTGTTGTCTTGAAAACAACTACTGCAATAAATTAAAATAATTACCTCAGAAAACACTCTTTTCAAATAGTTTTTTTTTTAAATGAGTTTTGAGAAGCAGGAATGGATGTTTGGCAAAGACCCCTTCATACCAGCTCCACTCCTCTATGGACAGAAAAATCAACTGACCAAACATGCCTAATTCAATGGAGAGATGCAATTGGAGGAGGGAAAAAAACACCTGACTGCAACCTCCAATTGCATCTCCAATGTATTAGGTGCGTTTGGTGACAGGATTCACTGTCAGGACAGAATGCAGGACATACTGCATGACATGCATCATGCAGCATTAAAAAACAAACAAAAAAATAACAACCAGATAACCACATACCACAACAAGTAATCGTGGGCTAGAGAAAACTACTTTGCAGGTCGCATGCAGCCTACTGACTGCGTGTTTGACACCCCAGCTCTAGGTTAAAAGGTTTTTGGTCTCTAATACAAAATAAATTCAAAATTCCTTATTTGTTTCCACTATCAAAAAGTGTTTATTTGGATATTACAGAAGATATTGGACTCCTACAATTGTAAACACAGATTTCTTTCTCATTTCTGTATTGCATTTATTATGGCTTGCAAGATGTACAGAAGCAAGAACTTCCAAAGCTATGTCTGTATGGTTTTTAGTCAATAGATTGACAGTGTGGTTAAACAAAACATGTTGGATGTCTGAAATTACATAAATAGAAATTAATTCAAACTTCATTTTTTCATTTTTCTTTAAATTAAACAATATTTGAGTTAGTGAACATTTAAGTTAAAGACATTTTAATTTAAATATTTTAGAAGAATTATTAACTGAAACAAAAATGTAAATATTTGTAAATAAACTTGTGGATTAATCCTCAATCTGACACCATCAACTGTAAATTGTTTCTCACCTCTTAAGTAGCACCAGTTCCTAGGTCCTCTAAGCTGCACCAACGAGCCAAAAAAGGGCTATGGTACGATCTGGTTCTGACTGCAAAAACAGTGTCAAAATTCATTTCCATACTGGTTTAGAAATGCCGAGACAGAAATGAATACCAGTACTGGACTACTTTCCAAATGACATCTAATGATCGCACCCCCTAAGACCTTGCACCTGGAGCAGCTGCCCCATGTGAGCATAGGTAGAAGTGAATAGGTGAGGGAGAATTTATGTGATGTCTCCAGTTGAAAAGCATTGGTGTTCAGATTTTCGATGGAGGTGTCATTTGAGATGTGCTCTGAAAGTGGGGAAAGAGGAGATTTCCTTTAGGTTGGGGGGTTGCCAGAGTATAGGTGCAAGAATGGAGAAGGAATGGTCAGTAGAGTGCTGTTTTTTTAACTTGGGTCACTAAACATTCATACAAATGTTCTTATAGTGCTGCTGATGCAGTAATCCAGGCAGCTGCAACTGCATCAGTTATGAGAAAGTATATATGACTTACATATCAGAATATGCCTGAGAATGTCAAGGCACACATTCTTAATACCCCGACAGATAAGCAAGTGCTATCTGGAATTTCTTCTGCTGAAGTCTTGAAAAACTTTGATGAAAGGGGCAAACTCATTCAAGGGATCAAACAGATTTTTCAGACTGCCATTCCAAAGTGTAATAGAAATTACACTTCCATTCCTGGGCTTTTTTACAGAATGCCCTTTAAACAAATCCAACTAAAGTCTGGAAAACAGCAGTGCAAAAGCAATGACAGAGCAATTCAAAGAAAAAAGGAGGTGCTATTCAGTGCCAATTGCATTCTCTGGAAAACACGTGATCATCTTCTTCTCTCATCTTCCCTCCCTTTCCCATCCTAGCCATTCTCTGCACTTTGCAGGAAATATTTCCTTCTATCTTTCCTTCTAGAATCAGATCACAACAGACTCATGGGTGCTAGAAGTTATTAGGACAGATACAAATGGCAGCGGATTTCCCTTCCTCCAAACTTAGGGATTCTTCCACATCAAGAAAACCTAATCCATCTCTTCTCTGCCATCATTTCCCACTTAGTATCTCAAGGAAATTATCAAGATTGGATAAAAATGGCAGTGGGTCTCCCTTCCTCCAAGCCAAGGGATTCCTCCACACTGAGAAAGTTTAACTTATTTATCCCCTTTTATAATTTCCCACTTGCTATCTCATGGAGTCCTAGAGTTTGTCTCAGGTTCTCAGAAAATAAAAGTGTTTTATTCAAGAAGTTCATCCAACAACATGGGATCACACATCATCATCTTCTTTCGGCTGTTCCCGTCAGGGGTCGCCACAGCAGATCACCTGTTTCCATTTCTTCCTGTCCTCTGCATCTTGCTCTGTCACACCAACCACCTGCATGTCCTCTCTCCCCACATCCATAAACCTTATCTTAGGCCTTCTTCTTTTCCTGTTACCTGATAGCTTCATCCTTAGCATCTTTTTCCCAATATACTCAGCATCCCTCCTCAGCACTTGTCTAAACCAACGTAATCGTGCCTCTCTGGCTTTGTCTCCAAACCTTCCAACCTGGGCTGACCCTCTAATATACTTATTCCTAATACTGTCCAGCCTTGTCACACCCAGTGCAAATCTTAACATCTTTAATTCTGCCACATCCAGCTCAAACTCCTGCCTTTTTGTCAATGCCACTGTCGCCAACCCATATAACATAGCTGGTCACACTACCCTCTTGTAGACCTTCCCTTTCACTTTTACAGGTACTCGTCTGTCACAAATCACTCCTGACACTCTTCTTCACCCACTCCATCCTGCCTGTACTCTCTTCTTCACCTCTCTTCCACACTCACCGTTACTCTGAACTATTGACCCCAAGTATTTAAACTCATCCACCTTCGCCACCTCTACTCCTTGCATCCTCACCATTCCTCTATCCTCCCTCTCATTCACACACATATTCTGTCTTAGTCCTGCTGACCTTCATTCCTCTTTTCTCTAGAGCATATCTCCATCTCTCCAGGGTCTCCTCCACCTGTTCCCTACTCTCACTACAGATCACAATGTCATCTGCAAACATCATAGTCCACGGGGACTCCTGTCTGATCTCCTCTGTCAACCTGTCCATCACCATTGCAAATAAGAAAGGGCTCAGAGCTGATCCTTGATGTAACCCCACCTCGACCTTAAACGCATCCGTCACTCCCACCGCAGACCTCACCACTGTCACACTACCCTCGTACATATCCTGTACCACTCTTACATACTTTTCTGACACTCCTGACTTCCTCATACAATACCACAACTCCTCTCTAGGCACCCTGACATATGCTTTCTCTAAGTCTACAAAAACACAATGCAACTCCTTCTGACATTCTCTGTACTTCTCCATCAACAATCTCAGAGCAAAGATCGCATCTGTAGTGCTCTTTCTTGGCATGAAACCATACTGCTGATCACTAATCATCACATCCCTTCTTAACCTTGCTTCTACTACTCTTTCCCATAACTTCATGCTGTGACTGATCAATTTAATACCTCTGTAGTTACTACAGCTCTGCACATCACCCTTATTCTTAAAAAATCGGTACCAAAACACGTTTTCTCCATTCCTCAGGCATCCTCTCAATTTCCAAGATTTCATTAAACCTTCCGGTTAAAAACTCCACTGCCATTTCACCTAAATACCTCCATGCTTCCACACATATGTCATCTGGGCCAACAGCCTTTCCATTCTTCATTCTCTTCATAGCTGTCCTTTCTTCCTCCTTGCTAATCCATTGTACTTCATGATTCACCTTCTCGCCCTCTCATTCTCTTCATTTATCAACCCCTGAAAGTACTCTTTCCATCTCCTCAACACACTCTCCTCGCTTGTGAGTATGTTTCCCTCATTATCCAGCCACTGGGGGTGTACAAGCCAGTGCATTTCTTTGTGCCGGTCCCAAGCTTGGATAAATGGGGAGGGTTGCGTCAGGAAGGGCATCTGGCGTAAAACTTCGTCAAATCATTTCATGCAGACACCAATAAACAACATGGGATCACACAATTACAAAAATAATAACCCAGAAAAAAAGAGTGTATGCAGTAATCTCTGCTGGAGATGGACCCAAAACAGATAAAACATAGACAAAATGTCCCAAATACAATAATTTAATAAAAAGTGAAGCACTTTTGTTTCAGACAGTAATGAAACTTCAACAAAACCAATTAATCAAACATACATTGTTCATTTAAATAATACAGCCAACCAATCAAATCCTTCAGTCCTTTAAAGTTACATACCATTCATTAAAACAATAAATAATTCTAATAAAGCGTATTGAATCTAGATATATTAAAAAGTTAATGTATAATAGCCATTAGTAACAGAAGGTTAAAAAGCCTAATCACAAATAAATCCTTTAAAATGCTATTAACCATGGTAGAAACTCAGTACAATCAATTATAACTTAGCTGCCCTATGTTTTAAAACAGGGTTGATATATAAAGTTTCATTCAAACCCAAGTTATTCAAAAAGTTTCCAAATGTCCAGAAATGAGGGAACCTGGAAGCTTGTACTGGATTTATTATCTACTAAACCTTTACATAAACATTCCAATGTTCAAAATGCTTACCCTTCAATCTCTATTCCTTCTGCTTCCTTTCCTATGTTTTTGGCGATGCTGGACCTGAAAGATGCAAATCACCACATACTCATTCACAGAGCATTCAGATGCTTTTTAAGGATTTCAGTTTCTGGTTCACATTTTCAATTCTTTTTGTTTACCCTTTGGTCTTTGCATGGCTCCAAGGGTATACACAAAGTATATTGCACCAGTAATTGACTTCTGTAGACTGCAATGTATACACATCATCCATATGTAGACAATTGACTTATTTTTGTACACTTTTTTCAAAGCTGTCAAGAATCTCTGCTGTTTCTTTTTAACTAAGTTTTACTGTTTTGGGGACTGTCACAAGACTTTTCTAATAGCTGAATTTGTGTTTCCCTTCTTATGTGTTTAGTATTAACTTTTTGTTTTTAGGTAAGTTTACTAGTTTTTAAATGATGATTTTATACATTATTTTTTAGGGGCTGAGGCAAATGTGTTTGTGCTCGTCAAAGTATTATTTTTGTGAAAACACTTGTTTTTGATACTCCCCTTTTAACGAAGATTGCTGGCATTGTCACCAAGTTTCTCAGTTCTTTTTTCCTCCAGAAACAAGAAAAAGAGAATCTCTAAACAGCCTTTGCCAGTTTATCAGACTGCATCTTTGCCCCAGCTGCAGATGGATGATTCTGCAGTGGCCATTTCTAGTTCCTAAACCACTCATCTTCCTTGGGTTCCTCTGGCATTCTTCTGTTAAGGTACCAAATTACTTTTCACATGAGACAGTTCATCAGAAAATAACAATCTCCTTTATTGCAAAGAGAAACACATACATGGGAGAATAGGAAATCAAGGTATTGTGTCCTCGAACTAAAGAATGATTAATATTTTATATTTTCTTTCATTAAAAACTGCATTATTGTAACAATCATAGAACAACCACTAACCAATTAAAAATGAACACTACAGCATTAATTTGCTAACTAAGATCTCTCCTGACTTCACTAAGATCTCTCCTGACTACTTGTTTATGACATTCCATATTAGGCAGAAGTTCTGAACTCCATAATCGAACTTTCTGCTCAGAATAAATATTATACATTTCTAACTCTGTCAGCATTTATTAATATTAGGTAGGAGGAAAATCAGCATATACACTACATACTGAAGAACATTGAAGAATCCACTTTGTTATGAAAGCTATTAGAAATGAAATGCATGCACTAACATATTCCCTTCTCCCTACTCCTCACCCTTTACATTCCTCTGTCTGATGCTCTAAAACATCACTTAGACCATAATTGTATTTTTTATGACTGGACAATGACTAAAAATTTTCAGATGAACAGACAATGTTTCTCTTGCTATCAGACAGTCTTTGCATGCTGTTTCTTCCTGTCCCTGACATGAACAATCTTTACACAGTTGTTTGAAAATGTATTCTTATTTGCAATGAAAACATAACTGTGTTTTGATGGAACAAAATACAATCAGAATATTGTAAATAATATTTAGTAATATAATCTCTACTATGTGTATTTTCACAATCCCCCAGTCCTTTGTATAGATTATCATATATTTTAGTAAAATCTTGTAACACTTTAAGTCTTCTGTTGTGCTATGATTTTATCAACAGTTGTAACAATTCAGTTTTATGCATTTGCAAACTGACATTTCTTCTGAATTCTAACAATTTTAAAATACACGCTTTAACCATAAAAAGAATAAACCTAACATTACAATTCTAATAACTGTAAGCATGAATTCTTCTTCCCCGTCCAGAGAAAAAGTATGTTAACCATGCCCATTGGGAAGTATCAGCGTCTTTAGCATGTGAATTTATTCAGCAACTTTTTGAATTATTTCTAGGTGACTATGGATGACACCATTGTTATCCAGAATAAAGGAGTAGTACACACATACACCCTTTAGAAGCAAGGGTAAAGTCAAGTGCCATGCAGTTCTGTAACACTACACTGCACATTTTAGTCAATCTTGGATTGTCAAATTAATAGACTCAAAGTGGAATTACTTAATATTTGCAGGAACTTAGACACCTTTGTAAGTTCATAGATGCACTGCCCCATAAGCAGGTGCAATACCTACTTCAGAAATGACTCCATCACAAAGATCCATGTGAGCAAGCCCTTTAAAAGCAGTTTTTTGTACAGCATTATGATATACCCAGGAGGCATCTATTTTTCCAACTAGGTTAGGAATAGCTTTAGTGTCTCTCTTGTGATGAGCACTTTGAATCTTTCATTCCAGTAAATCAGCTGTATGTCGTACAGCTGGAATAACATTACCAATATAATAAGAACCAGACAAGTGTGTGGGTAACCAGGGATAAGCTTGATTTCCTCAAATGTAGTAGTCTGATGCTGCCATGCCTACCATCACCATCATAAATGTTACACGTGAAATTGCAAGCAGTAATTCTGACAAAAAGTGTTCCATTTTTTGCGACAGAAAACATGTCCTTTAACAGTCATTGACAGTTGAAGCAGCATTACAATACATGGAATAAAAACATGTTTATTCTGATTTTTAGCAAGAAAAATAAAGTGAAGCAGTATGAAATTCTGAATCAGTCACTGATAGAGGAATTTATGGAATCTCCCCATCATGTGAGTAGGAATATGTGCACAAACCCAGCGGGTACTAACGTTGAGGGTCTGTGCATAAGTAGGTAAAACACCAGAAAAAGTATTAAATCTAAGATGTCATTCAGGTGCTTCCAGTTCAATTCTAACCAAATGTCTGTCTCTATTTTTAGCAAAGAGTATGTGTCTTTTAAAAATGATTCAGTACTTAAAGTTCCAATAGTCACAAAGGATGATGCACTTACAGTTCTGGAGGGCAAAAGCAGGTGAAGCAAAATGATGATAAAAATCACTGTAAATGTAGTGATGATCAGTCCATAGGAAAAATGACCATGCTGGGGCTGAACAGAGTTTTGAAGAAACTGTAAACAAGGATGTCGGGAAGGCTGTCCATTATACAAATAAAATCAATCGCCAAAAAGTAGTCGACCAAAGGCCTTAATTGCAGATGACTTCAAAAAGGAACATTGTCTAGATAAGGTAATATCTAAATTGGTATCCAAAAGGCAGGATGAATCAATAATGCTGGAATTGGAAGCAAGAAAATTTGTTGTTGATGTAGAAGAATCACTGGTGGGTGAGTAAGACCAGGATGAGGTAGCAGAATCACAGGATTTAAATTCACTCAATTCTGGATGTAATCTGGATGCTGGGTGTGGAATCAAGTTGGATGGTAAACAGTTCACAGTTGGTTCCAGATTCAACTTGGATGGCAAAACATTATTTACTATTACTTCTGGATGCAGTAATGTCCCTGGTTTGTTGTCTGGTTCTACTGGTTCACATGGTCTGATAATGGTGTCTCAGCTGTACTTATCACAAGGGAGTGTCTTCTTGACATGTGATACATGGACCCAGGTGGGAAGGCCCTCTCAACAGATGGCAGTAGCTATTGCCAGCAAAACCAAGTATAGTCCGTTCCACCTGGGGCTAAATGAATTTCTTCAGGAATGTACTTTGATGTAAAAAAAAGTCTCCGGGTTGCAGGTCACGATGGTCCTGCTTTATTGGTTACTGGCCTTCATGCAGAACAAGATATGATATTTCTGCAAAATAGAACACTGGGGTTTAAAATATGGAAGCATGGTTTTATCAGTGTCTTGGAAGTCTACGTTCTTAGAGAGAGGGGTAGCAAGCATTCTATTGGGTCTGCCCATGAGGATTTCATAAAGGGAGAATCTTCTAGAGGTACTGACTCTACTTTAAATACTAAATAAAACTAAAGGCAATGCTTCTGATCATTTAAGACCATTTTTTTCACAAACGTTAGCTAATCTAATCTTTACTGAATAGTTAGCCCTTTCCACTATCCACAATGTCTGCAGTCTGTAGGAACAATGAAACTACAATTTAACATTTAGGATCTTACAAAGTATCTGTATTGCCTAAATAGCAAAATGGGAGTCGTGGTGGGACTGAATGCAACAGGGAGCACCAAATCCAACAATTAGTTCCGTTAGAAACCATTTTGCTACTGTGTGTGTATAATTCCTCACACACTAATATGCCTATACCCATCCAGAAAAAAATATCAATCACAGTAAGAGCATATTGAAATTTCTGCTTTTAAGGAAGTTCAGTAAAGTCCCACTGCAGGAAGCAGGAGGGTCTCCAAGGCTTTTTCAGTGATTGAACAGGTGCAGGTACTGGTTGAGCAGGTGCAGGTGCTGATTTAGACACATTGTGTTCTAAATAAACTACACAAGTATTTGTAAAATGTTGAGCAACTTCTGAGAGATTAGGGGCATAGTCCAATATGCAAAGTCATGGAACGAATTATCATGGAAATGATCAACAAAGACATAGGCAACCTTCAGACACTGGACCTAACCCAATTTGGGCTTATCAAGGAAGAGTCAAGCCTACTAAACCTGGTGGACTTCTTTGACAAAGTCACCAAAGCAATGCATGAGGGGAAAATGGTACATACTGCCTACATGGACCTGGCTAAGATGTTCGATGCAATACCCCACTTGGGTATAGTTGACAAACTCACCAAACTGGGCATACACCCCTGTATAACTCACTGGATTGCCAGCTGGCTCACAGACAGGACCCAAGGAGTCAGGATTGGTGATGCCACCTCCACTAAGAGACTGGTCACTAGCTGAATAAGTCAGGGCTCCATGCTGGGACCGCTCCTATTTAACAGTTGACCTGGTTGTCAGGGATCTGGGAACATATGCAGACAGTAATCTGACCTTTGACCAACATGTGGACAAGGTATTAAGAAAATCATTCTATGTCGCTCAACTTCTCATTAAGGGCATGTCATCGAGGTCCAATGAAGTCATAGTGCAACTTTATTTGGCCCTTAATTAGACCCATCATTATGTATAATTTCCCCTTCTGCATGATATGCAACAATTGGAACACCCACAAAGGTTCCTTGCCAGGAGAATCTAGAGTATAAACGCATTGTCCTATATGGATCTCCTTAAAGCCCTATCTGTATAATCTGTCTCCTACAGGTTACTGAGAGGTGATCTATGCCTAGCATACAAAGCATTCTCAGATCCAGCTCTGATGGACATTTTGCACATCCAAAAAATGAACAGCATCAGGACCACTAGATCAAATGATTTAAATTTTGCTTGTGACAGAAATAAGACATGTTGGCAAGCTAGATATTTGTCTCAGAGAATCCCATGCTCTGGAACAGGTTCCCCATCCATGTGAAGCAGAGTACATCTCTAACTCTATTTAAGTGTAACCTTGATCAATGGATGAGAAATCAGAAATTCACCCTGTGTCTGGCCCCCATGTTTCTGACAGAGGAGAAGCAGACAATAATGTCCAAACTACCCTACCCCCCACACACACACATAACCTCTAGAAACTTCCTGACTAGCATACCCCCTAATAAATCCCCATGATACACAGGGACCCAGTTGAGTTTGTTTGTACTGCTAGGCTTATAAAGGCCCTGGTGATCATTAGCCTGATATATAACTTATTAATCTATTAATATATTTTTGCCCAGATGGAAAGGAAAGTAATAGGTTTTTACGAATTGATTTCAGAAATGTAGTGGAGCTACTAGTCAGTTGTCTGGATGGTGGTACAAAATGTCCAGAGAGCAGCTATAGCCATAGCTTATTCCTGTCCTTTTCTCAGAGTCCTCTGTCTGATCTTGAAAAGACAATAACTCTTGTAAAGAAAAGTTATTTTCATTCAGTTGCTGCAAAAACATAGCCTGAACAGGATAAAATAACACAACCTGTCTTGCTACCATATCTGCAAAAGTATTACCTTTTGTAACAAAGGAATCATCTGTCTTTATGTGCATCTCATTTCCTACAGAGATCTCCCTTGATAATAATAAAGCATCTAACAATTCATTAATAAAAGCAACATTTTTAATGATTGTCCCTGCTGATGTTAAATAATCCCTTTCTTTCCAGAGCACCAAAATCGTGAATTGCCCCATAGGCATAATGAGAATCCGTAAAAATTGTTACTGACTGATCTTTGCCAATCTTACAGGCTTCAGTTATAGTTACAAGCTGAGCTGCTTGAGCAGAAACATTTTCATTTAATTATCGAGTTAATAAAATTCTGTCTTGTAAACAAACAGAAAAGGCTGCTACAAGTTCACCATCATCTCTTCCAACACTGGAGCCATCTATAAAAAAAAATTAGATCTGGACTCTTTAAAGGATGGCTCAGTGGTGTAGCGGTTAGCGTTGTCACCTCACAGCAAGAGGTTCTCAGCTTCAGTTCTCAGCTGGGGTGTCTTCTGTGTGGAGTCTGCATGTTCTCCCTACATTCATTTGGGTTTCCTCTGGGTGCTTCGATTTCCTCCCCCATTCCAAAGACATGCAGTAGGTGGATTTGACACTAAATTGGCCCTAGGTGTGAGTGTGTGTGTGAGTGTGTGGTGCACCCTCAGAGAAGGGTTAGGCCTTGTGCTAGCAACCCAGTCCCTTAAAACCTGTACCTGCTACAGAAACAATGAGTGCTGAAGGGCTCCCATTGCCTGATGTGTTGTCTGCATGGAAGTGAATCCAGGACTCTTTAAAGGAATGTCTTTCATATCTAATCTTGGAGGAAGCAAAGTGTTAGCAACACCTACAGAGACATGGGGTTCTACTGCATCCACTATTAAAGAATTAAATAAGGATTTAGGGATTAAAGAAGCAGGGTTAAGTGGTGGGCATTGAACAAACTGTAAAGAAGGCTTATTAAGTAAAGACTATTCATATTTAGAAAACTGCGCTGCAGATAAATATTGCATTTTAGTCTTTAGTAACAAAGCTTCAACAGAATGCAGAATGGCCATTTAAGTCTCATGCCTGAAAATTAGAGAAACCACCTTGTCTACTCTGTGCATCCTTGCGGCCACTACCCAAAGAAGTGGGGGAGGGCTGCAGCTACAACAACAAAATAAGCAACAGGTCAATACCATTATTTCTACATTGTAAAAACAATCCTCATACTAAAATGTAGAATAATGTGGCAACCCAAGTGCAGGAGGATTTAAAAGCAATGTTTTCAGCTCAATAAAAGCTTTTTCGTGATAATCCTGCCAGGGTAAAGGTTCAGAGGTATCTTTCTTTAATAATTCTAACAGAGAATCTGATGTTGTCATTTTCATTCATTCCTCAACATATGGGTTTGGACTAAATCCTCGGATTCGACTCAGCCACTTTTTTGCAGTCCGGGATGTGACTCTCAAGCTCCTCACTTTACCCATAATGCCCCTGATCACTGCTTTACCTCAGATCTCATTTGTTGGGATTTCATGCTCTCGAGCTCTAGGCAGTTATTAGTAAATTGTGAGTGTTCTTAATTTTTTGTCTAGTTACTGAATAGCTTTTTTCTTTATTGCCTTCGTCTCTTTACCCTTCAGGGTTACTTAGAATTAGTTTAGACCCTTTTTGCTAATAGTGTGGACTCTCTCCTACCATTGTTGGTAGCCTTTCTCTTTTTCTCACCTGCTTTGAGGCAACTTTTATACCATTGCTCACAGCAAGAGGTTCTATGGTTCAATCCCCTCATTTAAAAAAAAAATAAAAATACCTCTAAATTGTTATTTTGTTTGTGGTATGGTTTTCCAGTATGGGAGACAAATCTATTGGTTTCAAAAAAATGCACTTCCTGTGGACATAAGATACCCAATTTGATACCCGCAGGAAGTGCATGCATTGTTTAGGCCCTGCTCAACTTCAGATTTCTTGTGAGATCAATGTGGGTTTTAACTCCAGGACAGTAAGTGATAGGCATAATAAGCTTACTTTGAAAAGTATGTTGGCTGCTTCTTCTAATGTTCCTTCTACTTCATGGACTGAAACCCCCTTGCAGAAGAGTCTGGAGACTAGAGAGTCAAGGAAACACTTCCTTGTCTGATCATCTTCTGCTCTGAGTTTGGAGCCACCATCTAAAATAAAAAAGGTTTTCTGATCCTATTGCTCCTAAGGCCAAAAAGGTTTCAGATCCAACATCATCAGATCTGATCATATGCCTTGTCAGGTGTCCTTGGATCTGGTCTCTGCACCTCTCTCCAGGGCTGGTATCTCCAAGATTGAGGTCGTCTTTTCTGCAGGAGACTTCAAAAATGACTTGTTGTCCTCCATCAGCATCCTCCTCCATCAGGTCAAGCCAGAGTCTTTCTGAGCATGATGTGAATAGGATGATAAGAAAGTTCTTTAGAGCTCAGATTCAGATGGGGGTCCTACAGGCTCCATCCCCCATTGGATCCGTGAGTCTGCAACCTTTGGTACACCCTTTAGTAACTCCTTCTCTGATCCAACTTGCTGTTTCCAAGCTGCCGGATCTGAAGATTCTGAGAGTCGAGGTGTCAGATCCAGGAATTTTACCTTCCTTTACTCTGACTCTTTCCATGATCCATTCAGCTCTGAGCATTTCTGAACAGAACAAGTCTCAGAGCTGAAGTGTTGGTATTGGGTCTGGGGGGATGACTTCGACTCTGAGGGTTTTGGAGTCATCGTTTCCCCTTGGCACCGCAACAGTGGACAACTCAGATCCTATTCCCTCTTGGAGGGATGACCTGAGGGAAGTGGGACATTGGCTGTTCTGAGAGCTTTGGCTCCAGGAAGGCTGATTTCTACTTCTCCTGGACCTTCTGCCTTCAAGGTAGTGGAAAGGGTTTTCTCCCATCCAGGAGGTGCTTCGACTATCACCTCTTCAGATCCTATTCCCATTCCTCCTCCAGATTTGAGTGTTAAGCTCATCATCTTATTCCACAGGGGCAGCCAACCCATAAGAGCTTCCAGACTGTCCCTGCACAGGGACTTCTGCCTTCTTTTGACACTTCTTAAGAGTATTCGACTGAAGAGGTTCCTTGGAAGAAACTGTGCAAAAGGAGACACTTAGATTCAGGAATCATTGACACAGGACACTGATTTTGATGAAGGGGAAGGGTCCCCCAGATCTCTACTACATCTCATTTGGTGACATTTTAGAAATCCTGTGCCAAAAATGATGGATGGTCTTCCCAGAACCCTTCTCAGGAGGAATTGTTGATCCTGGAAGCTTCTGGGTCTGGTTGATCTACATCTTGGATTACCCCCCCCCCCCCAGGTGGATGAGCTTATGGACCTTGTCTCCTGCCGGCCATGGTAGGAGCCCATCCCCAAATGCCCAGACAAGATGTTCAGTGCACCACCAGACAGGCAACATTGGTCCACAGGGATTTCTGTGGATGCCATGGTTGTTGTGACAGCCATGAAAAAGGAGATAGCTGAACAAAATTCTTCTGTCCATCCGCTAAAAGAAGGTCTAGGGCTTTAGACTGATATGGAAAGTGAGTATATGCATCAGCAACCTTTGCTATATGATTTCTGAATTACCTGGCTAGTTTTACTAGGTTACAGAGGGACTTAGTAAAGGAACTCTCTAACTCTACCCCTGTGTCCATGTCAGTGGAGGAAGTAAAAGCTTATTCTTTGTGACTGGCCACTCTGCAATCTATATCAAACACTTCCATGAGGTTAATCTCTCATATAGCTGTAGGGTCCTCACAGGCCGTGTGTGCAGGCATATCCATTAGGAGCATGCCTGGTTGCTCTTGTGTGACTTTGTGGAGCCCTTTAAAACATCATTCATCAGTTCTCCTTTTTATGGATCCTCTCTCTTTGGGCCCACCATTACAGAGACACTTTCCCATAATGAATAATAGAAAGACCCCATCTGGCACAGGAATCTATTTTTCTGCCCCGTATAGATCTTTCTCAAGAAATCTGCACAGTAGTAAGAAAATGTGATTTCAGAAATCTCAAGGGCCTTTTCAGATTCACACAGGCATTTTTCTCCCAGAGGCAGAGGGGGAAACAGTTATAATACTGGAAGACATTTCCCACATGGCAGAGAAGGTCGACAAAATCAAGGGTCTTGAGACTCTTTTTCGGACAGAGCCTTTCAGCATTCCTGAAAGGTTGTCTGACTGTTGTTCTCTGGAGACAGTCATGGGATGCTTGTCTTTGCACCCAGAAGCCTGGGGAGCCATCACAAAAGACACATGGGTGCAAAAAATCATATTCAGAGGATATTTTATTCCTTTTTACAAAATCCACCAAGGATAAGAAAAAAAATCACCCCGATGTTCCACCCAAGCAACAGGCACAAGCAGCTCTGGAAAATCAAAAGCTGCTGACAAGAGTCATCCAAGAGTTCACACCAAACAAAAGAGGATCCAGTTTTTACTCAAGGTTTTTTTTAGTGCCAGAAAAACAAGAGACCTGAGACCTATTCTGGATCTCAGTTATCTAAACAAATTCTCAAAGAACTTCAAATTCCGGATGGTCATGGTTCACTCCATTGTGACGCTACTTCAGAAAGGTGGCTGGATGTGCTCCATAGATCTGAAGGATGCGTACCATCATATAAAAATTAACAGATGATCCCGAAGATTCCTTTTCTTCTGGCTGTGAGCCAGTCATTATCAATGCAGAGCACTGCCCTTTGGTCTCACCATAACCTCTAGGGTGTTCACTAAATGTATGGCTGTGGTTGCAGCTCATCTAAGACTTCATGGATTCAGGGTGTTTCCTTATTTAGATGACTGGCTTCTCACCACATCAGCCAGGCATTTATTGATAACAGCCAGAGGCTATCTTCTATCGATGACTCACTCTCTAGGTATCATGTAAATCCTGCAAAATCCAAACTTCAACCAGTACAAGTCTTGGAGTTTATAGGAGCTTGCCTATACACAAGCATTCTTACCACACAGCAGAATTCTTACTTTAATGTTACATGCCACTTAGGTTCTGTCTCATCATTTTCTCCAGCCAAACTAGTTTTAAGAGCTCTGGGATTGATGGCTGCTGCAATCACTTTAATACCAACAGCTTATTTTCACATGAGGATCCTTCTGTGGACTATACAAATGCAGTGGTCTATTCTACATCAAATCGTACAGTTTCCAATAAAACTGTCCAGGGTATGCAAGGACTTGTTAGTATGGTGGATCCAATCAAATGAGATTTGCCAAGGTTGCCGCTATATCCTTACTCCACTATTTGCTGACTATGGATGCCTTCCAGTTTGAGTGGAGGTGCTTTACTTGGGATGGACTGTTCAAGGTACATGGACCCCAGAAGGGACCAAATTGCATATGCATGTCCTGGAGGCCTTCCAGAACTCTTTCCTTCTGGGGATTATTGCTGTTCAAACAAGCAATATGTCAGTGGTTTGGTACATCAACAACAAACAACAAACAGGGGAACCAGATCTTACCCTCTTTGCCAAGAAGCAGTGAAAGGTTGGCAATGGATGATTTCATCCAACTGCTTTCTTATAGTGATGCACATTCTGAGGAAATCAAATGTACTAGCAGAGAGGCTCAGTAGACCTTTTCTGATGCCTCATGAGTGCTCTCTCAATCAGTCAGTGGCAAACATGATCTTCCAACAATGGGGTCAATCATGCTGTGATCTATTCACCACTCCCCTCAGCAACATATTCCCCCTCAAGGACAGTCACCAAGAAATGCTCTAGTCCACATTTGGCCCGCCGGTCTTCTTTATGCTTATCTTCCCCTACCCCTAATTCCCAAGTTTCTTCAGAAAGCTTTCATGTGGAAGAACAAAGTAATCCTCATTACCCCCTTTTGGCCTCTGTAGATTTGGTTCTCATTCCTGTGGTCTCATCTAATATGTCCTCCATGGACACTGGACCCTAGTCCAGATCTCCTCTCACACCTGTCAGACCTGATTCATCTGGAAATACCAGGCCTCAAATTGACCACATGGTTTCTCCAATTCCAATAATGGCTAGACATTCCAGGCTTTCTTCTCCTGTTCGAAGAATTTTGTTTTCATCTCAGAAACCTTCTACAAGAAAGATTTACAAAAGTTAATGGAAGACATTTTTGTTATGGGCTCAGCAAAGAGATTTAGATCCTTTCTCTGCTCCAGTCGCTGCTATCTTGGAATTTATAACATTTCTTTTTCAAGGTGGGGTCATTTTCTCTACTATTAAAGTTCAACTGGCTGTCATTTTGAATTTTCATAGGCCACTATTAGGGACCTGATTCCTCCTTGGAATCTTACTTTAGTTTTACAGTCTGCTGCAGTCACTCTTTGAACCCTTCCCAAAAGTGGACCTCAAGTTTTCTGTCCGGGAAAACAGTTTTTCTTGTAGCCATACCTTCGGTAAGATGAGTCCCTGAACTCCAAGTACTCTCTTCAAAACCGCTTAAATGATCTTCCATATGGACAGAGTTGCCTTATGTACAAATCCATCCTTCTTACTCAAAGTTGCATCAGAAGCAAACATCAGTCAAGTCATCAGTTTGCCAGCTTTTTCCCCTAAATTTCAGAATAAAGGAGAATACATGCTCCATTTTTTTAGATGTACATAGGCAGCTTTGTTTCTATCTTCATAGAACAAAGAAAAGTAGGAAGACTAATCAATTATTCATTTCCTTTGCCAGAAACTAACTGGGTAAGCCTGTTTCAAAATCTACAGTAGCCAAATGGATAACTAATTGTATTTCTTAAGTGTACTCCTTAAAAGGACTGACCTTGCCAAGACAACCAAAAGTTAATTCAACAAAGTTAATGGCCACATCACCTACTTTTTAGTCCAGGTCTTCCAGTGATGATATTTGTGCAGCTGCAACTTGGTCTAAAGCTGATACCTTTGTGGCTCATTATAAACTGGGCATCATCTCCAGGAATGGAGCTGCATTTGGCTCTACTGTACTCAAGAATATCCTTCCATGAGGGTCATCCAAGGTTACTGTAGCTGGGAAATCTGTCCCATCCCATATGCTGAGGAACTAATGAAAATAAGAACATCAGATTTTTATGTTATGGACTTAGCATAACTATGCATCTGTGGTGTCCTTTTTCTTTCATTCTCAGCTTCCCTCTCACCTTCCCCCTTCATTGTCTTTGGGAATGACCTGTTGGAGTTTTTCAAGGACTATTGTACCTGTTTGAGCCCCTGTTCTGTTCTACTACATCTTTTTTTATCAGTTTTATGGATGGATATGTTATATTTTTCATACATAGCTGAGAGACAGCAAAGTTGATCTGAGAAAAAGCAGTGATCAGGGGCATTATGTGTAAAGGGGAGAAGCTTGAGAGTCAGATCTTAGACCACAAAAAAGTGGCCAAGTGAGATCCAAACCCATACGTTGAGGAGGAATAAAAATGGACAACGTAGATGCATAGCTATGGTAAGTGCATAACTTAACATTTCTCTACTTCTGCATAATTAGAAATCCATTGTAGACAGTAACTTGTCAGTCTCAGAAAAGCTTGCGACTGATTTGATGTACTAGGAAGTAGTGTAGTTTCGATCACAGCAATAAGTGAAGATAAAACCTATCTAGCACCTTCTGAAGCCAATCTGGTGGGCCCCTGCCATAAACAAGCTGTACAACAGAAGGAAGAAACTGTTGCAAAAGAGAGTAAAATCCCATGAGTGGAGGAGCTCCCTGGTCAGCCTCAGTAAGAAGCTGAGATCCCTTATAAGATCCTCCAAAGCTAGCTATGAAAACAAAATCACCACTACATCTAAGGACAACCACAAAGCATTTTATAGCTATGTCAAGAATCTAGATGGCAACACCCAGATCTCCTCTGAGTTACAGCACAAAGGCACGATAATTATAGAACCAACTGATATTGCCAACATCCAGGCAGATAGGTTCAGTGCTAACTTTACCCCCCTCTCACCCCCTAAAGGGCCCATATCTATACAGGAAGAATGCAGAGTCCTTGTAATCAAAACTACGCAGGTAAAAGTTTCACTCTCTAAAGCCAAAAACACAGCATCCATGGGACCGGACAACATCCCAGGCTGCGTTTTACATGAACTTCAGAACAAACTGGCTCCCCACTTAAGCACCGTGTTCAGTAATAGCCTCGCATCAGGCTTTGTGCCCACTGAATGGCGCACAGCAACAGTTATCCCACTCCACAAGGGGAGAGCCACCATTGATCCCGGGAACTATCGACCTATTAGCGTGATGAGCCTGGTCTGCAAGGCCATGGAACCTATCATCATGGAACTCATAAACAAAGACATTGGTAACCTCCAAACTATGAATTCCACCCAGTTCGGGTTTGTGAAAGGCAGATCATGCCTCCTGAACCTGATTGACTTCTTTGAGGCAGTCACCAAAGCCATGGATGAGGGTAAGGTGGTTCACACAGCCTATCTTGACCTCACCAAGGCTTTCGACACCATCCCCCATTCTGGAATTATAGCTAACCTCACTATACTAGGTATAATCCCTAAGTCACAAGATGGGTTGCCAACTGGCTCACTGACAGAACCCACACTGTAAAAGTTGCAGACTCCACATCTGACCTCAAAGCAGTAACAAGTGGAGTTCCACAGGGTTCCGTCCTGGGACCTCTCCTGTTTGGTATCTACTTCTCTGAAGTACAGGCTAACACAGAAGGCCTCTGGCTAATGAAGTTTGCTGCAAACTAGGAGCCATAGTCAAGTCCCCAAATGATGTGGACATCCTACAGAAGGGCCTCACTGAGACAGATTCCTGTTGTCAGAGCCATAGCCTCAAGCTCAATGCCAAAAAGTGCAGTGTCATCCCCTTTGGTAAAAACTCTGTACCCATGAACTACCACATAGGCAGCAATCTAGTTAACACCAAATGTGTGATAAGAGACCTTGGGACCCAGGTGGACAGTAGTCTCTCCTTTGATAGTCACATCACCGCACTAGTCAGGAAGTCTTTCTATGTGGCACACCTAATCATAAAAGGGTTCTCATCCAGGAAAAAAGAGGTAATTGTTCCCCTCTACTCATCACTCATTAGAACCTTTATAGAGTACAATGCCCCTTTTGGAATGTACCTCACAAGACATCTGCAGCAGCTGGAAAGGCCACAGAAGTACCTCACAAAGAGGATTACTGGCCTCAAACAAATGCCCTACACTGACCGCCTCAAAAAACTCCAGCTTTACTCCGTAGCATATCGCCTACTCCGAGGTGATCTCTGCCTAACATATAAAGCTATGTCAAACCCAGAGCTGTTGGACATGCTACACCTAAAGAAATCCCAGTCTCTCCACGCTACATGGTCTAGGGACCTAAACCTTGTCACCACAATAAACTGGACATGTTGGAGGGATATTTTCCTGTCCCAGAGACTTCCTATACTCTGGAACAAGCTACCCATCTATGTCAAGCAAAGTTCTTCATTAGCACTCTTCAAGAAAAATCTTGATGAGTGGATGGGAAATAGGAACTACACCCCGGGGATCACTTCTGTGTCTCTGCTGGACAGTGGCCCAGGAAAATAACTTTCTTGGGTGGCGTAAGCTATAGAACCTTGCTGGCTAGGCTAACGTAGGCCCTTGGGCTGATAGCCTAGTACCTACCTATGAACCTATGAACCTATGAAATAAGATGTCCTAAGTATTGAACCTGCAATTTCCATATCTGCAGTTTATCTTTATATGAATGCTAAATGAGTCAAAAGAAAACCAGTTTCTTATTTACAGTAATGCGCAGTTCTTGAAGATAATAGCAAATCATCTATGTACTGAATCAACACAGACTCACAAGGAAACTGAATTTTGTCTATTTTTTTCTTCATATCTTTAGGGAAAAGGTATTGGCTGTCTGGGTGTATAGGGATGGAAAAGAAAGCAGATGAAATATCTATCACTGAGAAGGTGGTGGCATCTGAAGGAATAGATGTCAGTACTGATGAAGGGTTATTAACAACTGGAAATATTGATACTACTACAGCATTCCATTGCATGTAAATCTTACAAACCTATATGTACTTTTTCCTTGTTTCTTAACTGGCAAAACAGGAGTATTACAAGGACTGCAGATCAGGACAATGATACCTTCTTGTAACAAGGCAGAAATAACAGTTAAATTCCTTTTTCTGCTTCTACTGACAAAGAATGCTGAACTACCACAGGAAGGTGCTTGCAAGGTTTTAGTGTTATATGCATGAGTCCTCCATTTTTTTATGAGCCCTACATCATTGTCATGTGTAGTCCAGAACTATGGAGGGATAACATTTATTTCCTCCATACAAGCATTTTCTGCATTTTGATCTTGTGGTATAAAAGCAAAAAGGTCATTTTCATCTATACAGACAGTATTTGAGTATAATCCTAATGATTCACTAGGAACATCTAAACATACCATCAGGTGTACATTGAACAGTACATCCAAGTTTACATAGCAAGTTTCTACCTAACAGATTTTAAGGAGCTGAATTTCCTACAATAAAAACTTGCTGAGCTTTTAGTAGACCAATTTAAATAAGAACAGGTTTAGTTTCTAGATAACATAAAAGATCTCTGGACACACCTGAACCCCAAATTGTGTCCTTAGAAAGTGGAAGGTATTCCACTTTTGCCGAAGTAATCATAGATCTAGTAGCTCCTGAATCTGCAAAAACTAGGATAGCTGTATTTTGCACTGTAAATTTGACTTAAGAACCATCTTGATCAATAGGTATCAATGGAAATAACTGTGGTTCCTGTATGTGGCTCTCCTATCAAGTTTGCTGCCACACTGGTGGCTGTCAAACAGTGTTCCATACAGGAGGGTTTCTGTGGTCTTTGAGCATCTGGTAAACTTGCCTGACATCCACATAATGGATATTCATTTCACCAGTGCTCAGTTTGCCAACAATTAAAACAAGCATTTAATTGTGGTGCACCTTGTTGTGATGGTGGTGAATCAGGGAGATAATTTTGTTAATACTGTCCTGGGGTTGCTGAAGAATTGGAATCAACCTCTTTCCCCATGATTTCTTCTTCTCCTTCCCTGCCCTCTGGAGTAGTATTGAACTGTTAGAGTTGAATACCTAACATTTTCTTTTGTTCTTTTCTTCCCTAAGTGTATTATCTGCTACATGTTATGCCTGATTTATAATTTTGTGAATGTCTAAGCTTGGCCACTTCAAACAAACCTTTTGATCTGTTATTGAATAGGTGACAACAAACTCTCTGCAAAAGCTACTGACAAGCCATTGACTGCCACACCTTCCATAGGGTCTGGATGTCCAGAGAGGGCTTCAAATGCATCTATCATGCACTACAAATATATGTCAATGGATTCATTGTCTTTCTGCACAATAGCTTTTATTCTTGCCCACTTAGGTGTAGGAGAGAATGCTGTGGTAATGGCTTTTAAGAGGTTATTTCTAGCAGCTACAAATTCGTCCTCTGTATGCTGTTACCTATATTATATTTGTCCTATATTTTCCTGAAAATATCAGGAGGTGTGGAGGCTTTTAATAATGCTCTTTGGTCTTCGATGGTAGGGTTTTGCAAATTGTATACGTCGTTCTAAGATTTAGGCATGTTTTACGAATGTGTCTGAATAGGAGGGAAAGAATCTACAATAGTTTGAAACTCCACTGCACTCCATGCTCATACTACTCTAATAGTAGGTTCAGCCTCACTATCTCTAGCTGCTGCTGTTTTTGGTTTTCTTAAAAGGGGTTATTTGTTTAGGAGGTATATCAGAATCAGTATAAGTGTCAGAATCAGTCTCTTCTCCTGCAGTTTGCTTAGCAGGGGATACCCACTGATAGGTTCATAGCAAGTTACTACACTAGCGGCCCTACAGCCTTTATAAGTCTAGTCATGTTAACGCCATGTTGCCCCAATTGTCCTTGGTTAGATACAGGTACTTTACAGATCAGCACCAACTACCACTGTCTGTGAAGGACATGGGTGCCACCCCCAGAGTGAATTTGCAGTCACCCATCCATTTGTCCAGGTTGAGCTTCAATAAGGTCATTGAGGAGCTCTGCTTCACATGAATTGGAAGTTTATTCCAGAGCAGTAGCAATCTCTGGGAGACATACCTGTCTTTCCAGCATGTTCTGTTAATGTCACTGGCAATGTTGAAAACCCTAGAGCGAGTGAGTCTAGTGCCATTTGATTCACAGATGTGCAGCATTTCCATCAGGTCAGGGTCAGAGACTGCCCTGTAGACCAGGCACAAGTCGCCTCTCAGTAACCTATATGATAAAGAGTACAGTGACAGGGTTTTCAGTCTATCCATGTAGGTCATGGTTTGGAGGCTCTGTATATTCTTAGTGAAAAACCTCTGTGGTCTCTGCAGTTGCTGCCGGTGTCTGGTGAGATACATGCAGAAGGGAGCATTTTACTCTATTAATGGTCTGATTAGGGTCGAGTAAAGTGGGGTTATGACATCCTTAGACCTGGATGCAATGCCTTTACTTATGAGATGCGGAATGTAGAAGGCTTTCCTTACCACCATGGAAACCTGGTGGTCAAAGTTCAGATTGCTCTCGACTTGTGCTCCCAGATCTCACACTACTGGGTTTGAACTTATAGGGGTGCTGTTAATATTGTAATTAGTGGAGAATTCTGCTTTGCTAAATGGGATAATAGTGCACTTTTTTGTGTTTAGTTTTAGACCAGGATTTGGGCACCAGTCATTTGTTTGTGCTAGCCCCTCCTGTAATATGTTAACATTGTTGGGGGACTCAGTGACTGAGCCTAGTTTACAATCATCAGCAAACTTAGTAAGCCAAAGGCCGCCTGCTTTAGCCTGAACTTCTGAAAAAAAAAGATTCCAAATAGTAAAGGGCCCAGTACAGATCCTTGCGGTATACACGGGTGACCGGTCTGCTGGTAGAGGTGGAGTCACCAACTTTGACAGTATGTGTTCTGTTGGTGAGCCAATTAGCTACCCATCTAGTGATGTAAGGGTTAATACTTAGATGGGAGAGTTTTCAATGATACTCAAGTTGGGGATTGTGTCAAAGGTTTTGGATAGGTCCATATAGGCGGAGAGCATTGCCTTAACTTCATTTAGGGCTTTGGTGACTTTCTTAAAGAGGTCTACCAGGTTCAATAAGCACAATCTATCCTTAAGAAATCCAAACTGGGATGGGTCTAGAGTTGGTCGCCTATGTTCTTGTTTATAATGTCCATGATGGTCCATTCCATGGCCTTGCAGATGAGGCTGGTGTGACTTATTAGTCTATAGTTCCCTGGGCGGTTGATGGCTCCCCTTTATGCAAGGGGATTACTGTTGCTGTTCTCCATTCTGCTGGTACAAAGCCAGTTCTCAGGCTATGGGTAAAGGGAATGGAAAGTGGGTCAGCTAGGTCCTGTTTTAGATTGCCTAGTAAGCAGCCTAGGATGTTGTCTGGTCCCAGTATTTTTGGCCTTGGAGAGTGCATATATGACTTGATCTCTAGATACACTAGGTTGAGAACTGGTGTCAAGTATGCTTTGGGGTATGGCTGATGGAATACAGGGGTGAAGTTTGCACCAAATCTGTCAGCTAACAGGTTAGCAATTTCCTCCAGTACAGTGTAAGTGGTACCATCTACTGCCAATTCAGCACATAGATGGGCACTCCTTTTTAGATTTCGGACATAGTTAAAGAATGCCTTATGATTGTCCTTGGCTAGGGATGCTATTTTAGCTTCATAATTAGCTTTAGAGGATTTTACAAGGCTTTTGATTTGCTTGTTCAATCTGTGGAGGGAATTTTTCCTCTGTGGAGGCAGTTGCCTCTTGTTCTTGGACATCAGTTTTTTCCTTTTGTATACTAGATGTCCACCAAGGTGGCTTGCATTTCTGGCAGGGTCTGGTTTTAATCCAGTCAGGTACATCTGAGTTTGTACAGTTGCTAAGATAATTATACAGGGCATTTGTGTGCATCTCTGAATAGGAGACATTATTGTCTGTGATTGCATGGGTTATAAAACTTTTTATGCCATCACTTAGTAGACTGTAGTTTGCTTTGGAGCAGTTCCTTACTTTTTTGCTCCTTTTGGGGTTTGGGGTCCAATAGTTACTTTGAATGAGATTGATTTATGGTCTGACAATACAAAGGGGAGCATCACACAAGGGGCAGTGTAGTGACCACTCATGATGGTGAGTATTGTGTCAAGGACATTATAGCCCCTTGTGGGGGTGCAGGCTGTCTGTTCCAGAGCATTTGCATTGACAAAGTCCAGGAACCTTTGGGCAGGAATGTTTGAGCTCGTATATGTTATCCAGTTGATGGAAGGATAATTGAAATCTCCCATGATTAAGGTGTTGGACTGTATGGTGAATTGCTGTAGTAAGTCCAGGTAGGCATTGTGCTTCTCTTGGCTCATGGAGGGGGACCTAAAGCTAACAATGATGTGGTAGGGTGTTTTATCTATAGTTAATTGGACATGGAATAGTTTGAGAGAGTCATACTGTTTGACCAATCTTGAGGTGTATTTGGCTTTAATGAAGATGGATACATCTCCATCTTTGGTTCTTTTACACTCATTCTGACGTCTGAATGTGTGGAAGGCATTGTAACTTGCACACCTGGGGAGCTCTCTGTGGCTTTGAACCATGCTTGAGTGACTGCACAGACATCAGCATCTTCCAAGTTTAGGAGTGTTTTTAGGAAGTGCAGTTTCGTGTTTAGACTCCTAGCATTAAGCAGCAGAACCTTGAGTTTGTCTGAGTGGATTTTGCTACATCAGAAATGTTGTCATTTGACATTGCCTAAAACGGCACTATGGGTGAGACAAACACTTTAGCAAGTATCCAAAAGCCTAGGGGAGACAGGTGCAGACCATCTCTGGCAAAGCAGTGTGACCTGTCAATCATGTCTTCCCAGGCTGACAGATACTGGATCCCCCTGGAATGACACCAAAAGCTAAGCCAGTTGTTGAAGTCAATCATTATTTGCTTATATTGTGGCATCACCCTGCGTGAAGGTAGAATGCTGCTTAGGGCAAGGGTCATAACTGCCTGGGACATATAATCTGAGAGATCAGTCATGTCTGTCTTCACATAGTCCAGGGAGGTATATCTCAAGTTATTCACCCCAACATGTACTACGACAGAGTCATAATGATATTTTTGTTGAGTGACCTGAGTGCATGCTTGATCTGATGGATCCTGGCACTCAATAGGCAGCTGACTATGACCTTCTCCTTGTCCAACCTGGTGAGGGGGACATCTGTGTGTCTCACTATGTAGTCTCCTATGACAACGGCATTAGGTTTTGAGGTGTTTTGGCTTAGGAGCTTATTTAGTGAAATAGTGACATGTGTGTTGTTATGTGCAATGGTTTCTATACATGTTGAGGTGTGTGCAGATAATTTGCGCTTAGGATGTCTCTGATCTTTTGGTAGTATTTTAGTGAGGATCTCCGTGTATGTGGGCTTATGTGTTGTGTCCTGAACTTGTGTGAGAGGTGAAGTGCATGAGCTGACAACCTGTTTGATATCTTGTTTTTTGTTACGTGAGAAGATTGTTTCCAAATTGATAGTGTAATTACATCTCTCTCTCACGTATGGTATTTGTTTGTTTCAGGACTAAGTGGTTGACAGTACACAGGAGGCAATTACTACATTGCCTCAAGATGCCCAAGTCAATCAGGTTGTCCAGAGAAATGGTGAGAAAGTGAACATCCACAATAGCAGGTTTATACCATAGTACTATAGGGGAGTGTGCAAATTAGATCAATTTATAAAACAGAAATAACAGAGGGGCTTATTCTGTTGACAGTTTGGGGTGAAGAGCAGTGGCAATGCTACTTAGTGTGCAGTTGAGTTGCTTGCAGAGCAACAGGGTTGTTGGAGAGGGTTGTACTGACAGACATCTAGGGAAGATTTAAGTTACCAGGCGTTTAAGTTTGCAGCACTAACCTCTGTTGTGTGATGTGCAGCTACATACAGACGTGAAGCTTAAATACAGGCAAAATGCAACAGTTTTAAGATAAAGTACCAATGGGAATACCCCAGACTGAGCCTTTCTCCAGCAATGTCCAACTCAGATGGAACCTGAGCTAAACACTTCTGCCGCAAGGGTGAATGGAGGCCTTCTTAATGTAAGATGGCTGGTTTAGAGCACATCAATACTAAATTGCCTAAATTAAGCAAGTCTGAATCTAGCCTATGCTATATAAGATAGCAGTACAGAATTTCAAAGTGCAGAAAAAATGCAGACACAATCAGCAAAAATGAAGCAGCAATTCAAAGTGCAACACAGGCTTTAAATATACTTATTTTTCAATATCATAAAAATCACTAGAAGCAAGAGGCCACAGCTTATTGAAGTAAAACCAATGATTTATTTCCACAACAGACATGTTGAGCGCTTTCGTGGACCAAGCCACTTCATCAGACAGTGAAATTATATATATATATATATATATATATATATATATATATATATATATATATATATATTATATGTTTATGGATGTGTTTATATATTTCATGTTTTATATGATTTTGTGTTTTATCTTGTGAAGGTGAATCATGCGCAAAATGTTTCTTTAAAGATACATGACTGCCTGTGTGACTTTAATTGTAGGTGGAGTCCTTGCACCTTCTTAATTGATATGGGATGATATAAAAGAGGGCATTTTAATTCATTTCACTGTCTGATGAAGTGGCTTGGTCAACGAAAGCTCTCACCATTTGTCTGTTGTGGAAATAAATTGTTGGTTTTACTTCAATAAGCCATGGCCTGTTGCTTCTAGTGATTTTTATTATATTGGGCTGGTTTTTGGAAGCACAGCTTACCTTTACCACTTATTTTTTGCTTTTGTTCATACTTATTGTTCAGTTGTTTGCAGTAGATGCCTTGTATTTCAGTTCAGATTCACTCCAGATCTCCGGCTAAAGTCACCAAACTCTGAGAGCAAACCCTCACAAACATGAGTCTTAAATACTGGTGAAATTCAACAGTTTTAAGACAAACTACCAATGGGAAAGTCCCAAAATGAGCCTTTCTTCAGCAATCCCCAACTCAGATGGAACCTGAGCTACACACTTCTGACACAAGGGTACAGGGGGTAATATCCCTCCCCATCAATTACAGTTGGAAATTAGGTAATAATGTGCTTAATGTTACCCAAAGTGCTAGTTTTTGCTGACAAACTCTTATTAGGAAATCTTCAATTTTCCCACATTTAGCATTTGTCCTGTATTATGTCTGTAATGAACCTGTTTCCCTTTATCAACTATATGCATTAACATTTGATCTGACGGTATTTTGATGGGTACTGAATGACGTTGCTGATGGAGTCTAGTGTTATAATCCTACCCAGAAGGGGTGACTAGAACTGCTGGAAGTAACCACTAAAATGGGAACACAACTGCTGTGAATACCACCAACTAGTAAACATAAATGCAGTAGCACCCAAAAACCAGGCTCACAGGCACTTGAAACTTTTATTAAAAAACAAATGATCAGTTAAGCGCTTTTCTCCATAATATCAGGACTTCCTCAGAACTGATTTAGAATAAACCAAAAGGAAGTTTAAATAAATTTTTTCATGCCATTCATGGAAAACAGGAAGTGATTTCCAAGTATGTTCATAGGTGTTTACTAAGCTAACGACCACAAGGGCCTTGTTAAGCCTAGCCATGCATCCCAAATCTCTGACAAGTTCCGATACCCTTGTTAAGTGTAAGCAGGGGTTTGGGAGATGAAACATTTACAAGCAGGGGCCTGGGAGATCAACCATTTACACGTTTCCTGTATCCAATAGAGCCATAGGTGCTAAACCAGGGAAGAATGTCTTGTTCCCAGTCCAATAGAATTGGATTAGGGAGGAACTCTGCTTTACATCGATGGGGAGGCTGTTCCTTAGACGGGGTAGTCTCTGGGATGCATACCTGTATCTCCAGCAGGTCCTATTTATATCACAGGTACTGTTTACATATTTAGAATAGGTAATTCTAGTGTTGTTTGTTTTGTGGCTGTCCAGGAGGCCCATCAGACTGGGGTCTGAAGATGCCCTACATGCCAGGCATTGATTTCCCCTCAAAAGCCTGTAGGGGACAGAATACAGGGATAGGGCCTTGAGGCAGTCTGCAGAGGACATTTTACTTACGCCCTGTATTCTTTTAGTGTGGAACCTCTGTGGATGTTCCATTTGTTGGATATGCCTGGTTAGGTACATATCAAAGGGGATATTGTACTCAATGATAGGTCTGATGAATGCCAATGCATTTCAGTCTAAACTTAATCACTGAAAATAAACAGTAATTGGTGAAACATCCATAATAAAATGCAATGTATCATTAATAAAATCAGTAGTATAACACTTGTGAAAAAATGAATAAAAGCAAAAATTTATGGTGCTGCATTTTTACTGATACTATGGAGGAAAGAGCTTAACTGGCTGTTTTTTAATAAAGTTTCAAGTGCCTGTGAGCCTGTTTTGGGGAACTACTGCATTTATGTTTACTAACTGACTGCTGGAAGTAACTTGGACTGCATCTGGGGAAGTGGTAGCTGTTTCTGCAAAATCCACCTCCACCTGCTCTCTTGGAGAGGGAGAACTGTCAGCTTCTTGAGGCATGGGGTGGGTTATAAGATGGAAGGGGTGCATAAGATAATAGAAGCTAGTCATCATCTGATGATTCTGGCTGCATGACTGATAATTTCTCTAAATGTCTTAATGGATACACACCTCAGGAGTGGGATTTTTCAGCTGCATGTGTTTGTAATATATTACATTTAGCTGCTTACAGCTCTGACTTTAGTCTATCTGAGTTATATTTTAAGCTTCTTATTACAGATTTCTTTTTCTTATTTTTAGATTCTTCTTGCCAGTCATTAAAAGCTGACCATCAATAAACTAGTACCTTAATTGCCCTTTTGTTTCCATTTATTTTTTAGATTTTCTAAAATTTTCTTATAAAAAGTATGTTTTTCTGGAAACTGTCAAGCCCTATTATATTTATGAGCATTTTACCAAGCAACTGCAGCTGTCTGTTCCACTCTTATTAAATATGTATCTGCCAGGAGTCACATGCTCCAGCTCATTTAAACCACATGTGCTGGCACCCATTATAAAACCCCACTTTCATACCAAATGGATTGCTATGCAACTATACTTAGAGTCATTCACATTCCCATTGAAGGAATCCTCCTTTTTTTTAGATTGATTAGAAGGCGCTGTCTCTCTTGAGAAGGATACTGTGTCCTTGTATATGTTGATTAGACCTATCATGCAGTTATGCTTAAAGCTGTTAATATGGGTGATTTCACATACATCCAGCTTGTCCACTCATATTCAATCATAACTAGTGAGGAAAATTTTAGTAAAGCTTACCTGTAGAGACTTTAGACTCTGCTGAGATTTTAAAATGTGTGTATCGATAAACCAGAAACTTGCCTGACAGAAAACCTGACTCTCTTTTGGGCTCAGTGACATTTTCTAATGTAGTAGCACACAAACGGCATGGAAATCCGAGTAGACACTGCACCAAACTGTTAAGGTACCAAATAAGGACCCATTAGACAGTTCAGCAGAGAATAACAATCTCCATTATTGAAAAGAAACGCACATATATGGGAGACAAGAAAATCAAGGTCCTGTCTCCTCAAACTACAGAATGCTTAATATTTTATACTTTTCTTTCAACCAAAGCATTTAATAGTATTAGGCAAGAAACAGATCAACAGTTGCATATTAAAGAACACTGAAGAATCCATTTTGTTATAAAAGTATATTATCAATGAAATTTATTTATTTATTAATTTATTTTATTTTACATTTGTTGACCGGGAAAGTCCGACTGGACACAGGTCCATTTTCAGCGGAGGCCCGGGGAGAAAAGCTCCACTTAAAAAACAATCTAACAAATATTTTTATGAATCACAACACTTTCTCCTAAATGCATACAATATTATATAAGAACATATTTTACATTTCTTCACAGATATATGTATAGATACAATTATTGTATTCCAGAAGCATAGCACTTGCATGTAGGTAAATATTTAACTGTCTTCAGAGATGAATAAGCAGATACGAACAGAATAGAACATCGTTAGTTAAGAATTAATATACAGAGTTTAGGCAGTATTAGGTGATCCTTCGCAGAATCATTGTATCACTGCAAATGTAGTGGATTAGCCTGGGGAGTCACATGGGCATAGCCAGTTGTTAAAGCAGTGGGTTTTGAGTAGTTTTTTAAATTGTGGAGCAGAACCTGTAGAAGTTATGTGTTTTGGAAGTGAGTTCCAGACTTTTGCTATAGAGCAGGCAAAAAGAGATTTGCCAGCCTCATTCCTATGTTTGATGACATTTATGTGAATTTGGTCTGTTGACCTTAAGGCTTGGGTGGTGGTGTAGGGTTGTATTAGGTGCTTTTATTTGGGAGGTAATATAGTTTGTGGGCTTTGGAGAGCTGAGTGCTAAGAATAACATTTTTCGTTCTCCATACTCCTCACCTTTCACATTTCCTTCAGCCACCAAGAACTGGGTGGTGGTGGTGTATGTTAGACGGATCCTCTACGGCTGTTGGTGTCCTCCGTGAATATCAAGAAGAGTCTCAGAGAAGGGACCATGGAAGTCTTCTATGTGTGGCCTGACATAGATGTCTTTTCCCCAGGGTTATGTCCTTCGTATGAGTCAGTCTGCTTATATGGAGATTCATGTTAAAGCAGAAAGTTAAACATTTATCTTCCTCTGTCTCTGTTATCCTAAATAGGGACTATTTATTAGTTTTATCACAGGGCTTAATTCAGGCTGTTAACCATTCTCATTCTGGTTTTACTGGTAAAAGAAAAAGAAGTGCTTCAGTGTCTGAAAATTCCCAGTATGATGAATGGTGTGATAGAACTGAAGGGAAGAAATCCAGCTATTTCCCCAGAGGCATAATATTTTGATTTTGAGGAGAGTATTTCTTCTGTTTCTCCCTTGGAAGAATTATCTTTTTCTAAAACTATTACCAGAATTAATCAAGTTTTTCAATGGGAGCAAAATGACTTTAAAAAGTCATAAATTGTAAGGTCTTTCAAATTCTTATTTTCTAATCCCAGATTTGACCCTACAGTCATTTCCTTGTGAAACTCTTCTACAGGAACAGTTAGTAAATGCTAACCCTCTTCATCTGATAAGGACTGGAAAGCTTTAGATATATTTGGGGAAAAAAATGCATTTTTAGAATTCTTAATTGTCAGGCTGTAGGCCGCGGTGGTGCAGCGGTTAGCATTGTCGCCTCACAGCAAGAGGTTCTCACGTTTGATTCTCAGCTGGAGCGCCTTCTGTGTGGAGTCTGCATGTCCTTCCCATGGTCGAGTGATGTTAAAGACATGCAGGTAGGTGCGTGCGTGAATGGGTGTGCCTTCTTTAAAGGTTGGGCGTCGGGCTGGCAACTCGGCACAGTAAAAATCCACAGCCAATCATTAACGGACAGGAATTCCACTGTGGTGACCCTTTATCGGGAAAAGCTGAAAGGCTTTTTAATTGTCAGGCTCACAAGTAAAATATTTGCTTGCATCTTTTGAAAATACAGGTGTTCCTCTTCTTATGAACAGGTTACGTTCCTGGGGCTTTATCGTACGTTGATAATGTTCATAAGTCGAACACACCCTTGACAATTAATGGAATATGCTCAAAATTGTACCAATAAGCACCAATAACCACTAAAAAAGCACCAAAATTGTATCAAACAGCACCAAAAAGCATAAATATTCACAAAAAATGTAAAAATACTGTACTGTAATCATAAACATAATCACACTGTACAACAAAGGTGACTAGTGGGGTGTTAAATAAAGCATCACAAATACTTGACAGTAGTACTATATTTTTTGACAATATTGTATTTTTTACCAACCTTTAACAGTACTTTAATGTATGATAGCACAATACGTAGGTAAAGGATGGTGATGAGTGCGCACAAGGAACACCATCAGGAACTGAGAATATTCAAAGAAACTCCTGTGGATGTAGATAGCATTGGTTCTTGTTCTTGTTCATGTGTCCCACCTCAGCTCTCTTGAGATATTTATCAAGAGATGTCTGTACAGCTATTTTTTTCTTATCCTCATAAATCTTCCTGTAGCAGGCAACAGCTTCGTGAATAACTGCACACCACTTTTGTAAAACTTTCAGTGTTTGGGTCCTGAGACTCAAAAGAAGCAAGTGCCTTTTCACTCATGTTGAAGTCTTCAGGCAGCTGCTTACAGGGTTCCACAGCTTTGTGTTCCTCCTCCTTGACTTCCCCCAGGCCCTTTGTGACTCTAGCTCCATCAAATCTTTGTTGCTCAGCTCCTTACTCTGGCATTCCAACACTTCATGGAGATCTTCTTCTTCAATTTCCAGTTGCAGTTGCCTGCCCAGTTCCACCGTCTCAGTAGCCGCTGATGTCAATCCTGTAGATCAAAGTGTGTGATATACCTTTAAGAAGCATTCCAGTCAGTGGGTATGTGCATATAAGTACTGAGCATGTGCAAGCAAGAGTGCCATTTTGAGTGATCAGCCAGAGTGATAGCATGCATGTATGTAGTAGTCAGTCAGTTTGTTTAAGTTTAATGTTCCTGCCATCCATCCTGATGTGTTTGTATGTAAATTATTTAAATGAACACCCAAGCCTCATTCTCTTAATTGTATGTACAAGACGAGCGACATGGTGTCAGAATGGGATCCAGAGTTAAAGCCATGAGGCAACCAGTTAGAAGTGGAGGAATATACAGGAGTGGATCATCCCTACTGCTCAAACGACTCACAAAACAGGTCAGAAACAAATTCCAGGTACTAAAGTTCGCTTAAATGATTTTTTTTTTTGCAATGAATATAAAACGAAGCACTCAGAATGAATTTCTAATTAAATGAAATGTCTGAAACTGCAACATATTGATAAAATATTTGAAGTAGTGTGACAGCGGTGAGGTCTGCGGTGGGAGTGACGGATTTGTTTAAGGTGGAGGTGGGGTTACATCAAGGATCAGCTCTGAGCCCTTTCTTATTTGCAATGGTGATGGACAGGTTGACAGACGAGATCAGACAAGAGTCCCCATGGACTATGATGTTTGCAGATGACATTGTGATCTGTAGTGAGAGTAGGGAACAGGTGGGAGGGGATCCTGGAGAGATGGAGATGTGCTCTAGAGAGAAGAGGAATGAAGGTCAGCAGGACTAAGACAGAATATGTGTGTGAATGAGAGGGAGGATAGAGGAACAGTGAGGATGCAAGGAGTAGAGGTGGCGAAGGTGGATGAATTTAAATACTTGGGGTCAATAGTTCAGAGTAACGGTGAGTGTGGAAGAGAGTTGAAGAAGAGAGTACAGGCAGGATGGAGTGGGTGGAGAAGAGTGTCAGGAGTGATTTGTGACAAACGAGTACCTGTAAGAGTGAAAGGGAAGATCTACAAGAGGGTAGTGAGGCCAGCTATGTTATATGGGTTGGAGACAGTGGCATTGACAAAAAGGCAGGAGTCTGAGCTGGATGTGGCAGAGTTAAAGATGTTAAGATTTGCACTGGGTGTGACAAGGGTGGGCACGATTAGGAATAAGTATATTAGAGGGTCAGCCCAGGTTGGAAGATTTGGAGACAAAGCCAGAGAGGCAAGATTACGTTGGTTTGGACATGTGCTGAAAAGGGATGCAGACTATATTGGGAAAAAGATGCTAAGGATGAAGCTACCAGGTAACAGGAAAAGAGGAAGGCCTAAGATAAGGTTTATGGATGTGGTGAGAGAGGACATGCAGGTCGTTCGTGTGACAGAGCAAGATGCAGAAGACAGGAAGAAATGGAAACAGGTGATCCGCTGTGGCGACCCCTAACGGGAACAGCCAAAAGAAGATGATGATGGAAACATTTGAAACAATACCTGAATCACATAAAATGTGTAAAAAAGGGAAAACAACTGTATTTTTTCACAATGTACTATTTTTTTCCATTAACTAAAGCTATTTGAAGTATCTGAAGTGTGCAAAGGGTTGGCAAGTGTGTGCAGTATTAGAGTGCAGTTATTTCAGA
Source organism: Protopterus annectens (assembly GCF_019279795.1). Taxonomy (NCBI): domain Eukaryota; kingdom Metazoa; phylum Chordata; order Ceratodontiformes; family Protopteridae; genus Protopterus; species Protopterus annectens. The sequence continues at coordinate 1,959,035,808 of NC_056731.1, forward strand.
AAGTACAGTCATTTCAAAGAATCTTTTGCAAAGTGCAGTATTTCAAAGAGTTTGTTATGCATTTGAATATTATTACAAGTACCTGGTGTGTGTGCATGTTTATACATAATTATAAGGGCCAAGACTGCATTGTGTTTTACTATAATCTGTTGGCATGGCAGCAGGATTTCGCAGACCTGCACCACTTGTGTTTGATAACATTATTACAGAAAACTGGAGAGTGTTTGAGCAGGAATACGATATTTTCATACAGGCTGCTTTTTCTGAAAAAGACACACGTACAAATGCATTTATTCTGCTTAATTTAGCTGGTTCAGAAGCCATCGAAAGAGAGCATTCGTTTTTGTGTATGCACCTGCTGTGTTTGCAGGGGAGGGGTAGAACCACCATATTTGTGGTACAGGCTGAAATGCGGGAAGACCCTGAATGCTTAAAATGTAAATTTAGAGAAATGTGTAACCCCCAAAGGAATATTACAATAAAATTTCACTTATTTTACATGAGAGATCAAAGCCTGATGAAACTTTTGCAGCATATATAACCGACTCGAGAAATAAGGCTAAAATGTGCAGATTTGATCATTTGAGAGATAAGTTGATAAAATACAGGCTTGTGTGTGGCATTAATAATGACAAAGTGAGAAAGATTTTGCCTTGAGACAGTGATTTAATGTTAAACAAGGCCATTGAGATTTGTCAGATATAGGAGCATACAGAAAAGCACACAAGTATGTTTACAAGTGAGAGTGCAAGCCTTCCAGCACCTTCCAAAGCTAATGTAGATAGTATGCAGCACGAGGTTAAAAAATACAGGCCTAAGGGCAGGGCCACTTCAGAAAATCTTTGAGCTACTTCAGTAAGGCCTAGAGTGCACGCAGCAAAGCACAGATGGGGTGACTCAGCAAAAGCTGTAGCAAGCGTCATAGTCAACTGTCATAATTGTGGTGAAAATCACAAACCAAAACAAGAGACGTGATTAGCTTTTGGTCAACAGTGCCATTCTTGAAATAAGTGGAATAATTTCAAAAGGTTTTGTAAATCAAATAAAGCACATTATTTTAATAACAGAAAGCACACAAAGAGGCAAGTTGATCAATTAGAAAGCTGCAACCCCACTTTTTATGTTGATGGTATGTCTGTGCTTGGTGGAACAGTCAATGCAGTAGATTTATGGGCAAAGAATCAAATCTTTTGTACTGTTCTGATTAATGGGAGTCCTGTAAAGCTCAAAGTAGATACTGGCTCAAAGTGCAATGTTATGTCAACAGAAATGTTTGCTAGAGTACGAGCGGCAGAACAACTTTATTTGACAAAGTGTGCAAAGCTTGTTGATTATGGTGGTGAAAAGATGCAAACTGAAGGCTCAGTAGTGCTTTCATGTTACTCTGCTGGGAACAGCTATGACTTGCAGTTTTACATAGTCAAGAGACACACGCAGTCATTATTAGGCCCCAGAGACAGTTTGAAAATGGGACTGCTTTCATTTACCAGAGAGCATCACCATGTAAGATTGAATGACAACAGCTCAAATTTCACCACAACTATTTTTTCTGAGTATGCTGATATTTTTGAAGACAAACTAGCCAAACTCCCAGTTGTGTACTCCATGAAGTTAGTCCCAGAGGTCAGCCCAGTTATCAGACCAGCACGGAAAGTTCCAGTAGCTATACAGAACAGAGTCAAAGCCAAGCTGGACTAAATGGTGCAGCTAGGAGTAATTTGTCCAGTAGAAGAACCAGCTGAATGGGTATCTTCAATGGTAGTAGCTTTTAAGAAAAGCCCAGATGATATCAGAATATGTATTGATCCAAGAGACTTGAACAAAACATTGAAAAGTCCCACCAGTCCAAATAGGATCTGGGTTTTACTCAAGGTTCTTTTTATTGCCCCCAAAAAATGGGGCACTGGAGACCCAATCTTGGATCTCAGCCAGTTCAACAAGGACATTTAGCAAACAAAATTCCAGATGGTCTCAGTACAATCGATACTTCCATTCTTGAAAAAGGTGATTGGATGTACTCTGTAGACTTCCAAGATGCTTATTATCATATAAAAATGGACAAGAGCTCCAGGGGAAGCTAGTCATTTTCAATTCAGAGTGCTGTCCTTTGGACTCACCACAGCCCCCAGGGTGTTCACCAAATGTATGGCAGTGGTGGCACTTTATCTCAGACTGCTAGGATTTAGAGTATTTCCTTACCTTGATGTCTGGCTCCTTACTGCTACCACCAGGCATCAGTTAGAATGGGCAAGAGACTACACTCTCTACCTCTGTACATCTCTAGGCATAACCATAAATTTTGAGAAGTCGAGCTTGCAAACTGCTCAGCAATTAGAATTTATTGGACCCTATTTAAACACTGTTGCAGGAATTGCCTCACTCCTTCCAGAAAGGCTTCAACGTATCAGATCACAAATCAGAAACATTCTACAAAACAAAAGGGTTCCAGCAAGACTAGTCCTACAAACATTAGGCTTCATAGCAGCATCAATCACTCTTGTTCCCTTGGCAAGGTATCACATGTGAATTTTGCAATGGTTACTTGCTTCCCAATGGCATCTGATGCACCTACCAATGTCTCACTAAATCTTGATTATCAATCATTGCAAACAAGATCTCATGTGGTGGCTCCACTCTGATCAGATTCTCTTGGGTTGCCCATTCATTCTTCCCCAGCCCCAAGCCATAGTGACCATGGATGCTTCCCAGATGGGGGCATTATCTGAGAAGGACAGTCAAAGCCACGTGGTCCCAACTAGAGGCCAATTTGCTCATCAGTGTTCTAGAGATGAGGGCATTGCTGTTAGAGTTGCAAGCATTCCAAGACATCCTTCCTCTAGGAAGAGTGGCTAATCCGATGGACAACATATCAGTAGTCTGTTACATTAACAAACAAGGGGGGACCAAATCTTACCCATTGTGTTGAGAAGCCCTCAGAGTTTGACAATGGGTGATTTCTTCCAACCACTTTCTCACAGCAATGCACATCCCAGGGAGCTCCAACATAATAGTGGACAAGTTGAGCAGAACTTTTCTCAAGACTCACGAGTAGTCTCTCAATCCTTTAGTGGCGAACACAATTTTCCACTACTGGGAAGAACCTTGCTGTGATTTCTTTTCCTCTCCTCTGAGAAACAACTGCAGAAGTTATTTTGCCCTAACCCCCCCCTCAGGGGAAGTCACCCAGAAACGCTGTTCTCCACGATTGGCCCCCAGTCTTCACTATGCCTTTCTAACTCCCCTGATATCGCAGTTCCTGAAGAAAGCCAAGAGGACTGAAAATTCAGTAATCCTCATTGCCCCCTTCTGGCCTCAATAATTTTGATTTCCCTTCCTCTGGCTTCATCTTCTTCAGAAACCATGGATTCTGGGCCCAACTCCAGATCTGCTGTCTCATCCGGAGGGCATGCTTCATCCAAATCTCCAACATCTCAAGCTCACCACGTGTCTTTTCCAATTCCCATGACTGCCAGGCATCTTTCCCTTTCTTCTCCTATCTGACAAATTATTGTCGCTCATCACAAACCTTTTACTAGGAAACTCTTATCAAATAAATTGGAAAAATTTGCTAACTGGGCCCTTGACAATGGACTAGACCCTTATACAAGTCCTATTCATAAATTCTTCGATTTTCTTGCTATTCTTTACCAATCTGGTTCATCTGCTTCAAGAATTAAAATTCACCTATTGGCAATTTTGAACTTTCATATGGGTCTTAATGGTGCATCTCTAATGCCATGCAAACTTTGTAAAGCATTTTTAAAGGGTCTCCTAATGCTAAGACCTACATTTAAGCAACCCATTGCTCCTTGGGATCTAATTTTCGTTCTTCAGGCCCTTACTATGAACCCTTTCGAACCATTAGTGACTTGTGACTTAAAATATTTGCCTTGCAAAACTTTATTTTTGATGGCTATTACATCTGCTGGAAGAGTATCCTAAATTCAGGTCTTATCCTGCAAACCTCCCTATTTAATATTTCACAAGGACAGGGTTGCCCTTAGAACAAATCCAATTTTTTTACCAAAGGTTGTTTCAGAATATAACATTAATCAACTCTACAATTGCCTGTCTTCTTCCCTAATTTTTCTAATAAGGGGGGTATTACCTTCACGTACTAGATGTCCACAGACAGTTATGTTTTTATCTTCACAGAAGAAAATATTTTCGAAAATCTGACCAATTATTTGTGGCATTCTCCTCTCTCTCTCTCTCCCTCTTTAGGGAATCCAGTTTCAAAGGCTACCTTTACTAAATGGCTGAGAAACTGCATTACTTTCATCTGTCATTCCAGAAGGCTCCAACTTTCACATCCAGTTAAAGCCCATTCAACGAGAAGGAGGGCAATTTCTGTAATTTTTCGTGCTAGAGCATCTTTGGACAATATCTGCGCAGCAGCCACTTGTTCCTCTCCTCATACCATTATTACTCATTACAAATTGGATCAGGTCTCAAGGGGGTGGGGATCATTTGGCTTGATGGTGCTTAGGAATATTCTTCTGTGAGACCTCCCAAGACTAAAGTAGCTGGGGACTCTGTCCCACTACCAAAGATTGAGTGAAAATTAACAACATCAGATAAAGAAGTTATGTCTTACAATAACGTTCCATCTGTGTTGTCGATCTTCATTAGTAGCTAGCTTCATATTAAGGACACATATCTGGTCTCTGACTACTATGTCTATTATTTTGACTATAATTTCTACTTGTCTGTCTACCACTATGTTGGGCAAACTCAATATGGGGTGATTTTGAGACGAGCATTATGGTAGTGCCTGGCTCAGGAGTTTGGAAGGCACGAGCTGGAGTAATCGGCCGAGTCAGTTCCAAGGCTTGGAACTGAGCCCACTGTGAAGGATTAGTGAAGCTCGACAACACAGATGGAACATTATGGTCAGACATAACTACTTTTTACTGGTGTCTGAGACAATATTACAGCATCTTGCCTGTGACAAAGACTCTAATTCTCAGAGTGACTTGTCCAATGTTCCTGTTCCAGGGGACATTCAGTCAGCAATCCCTGTTCCAGAGAATATAACTGAGAGTCCTGAAGCAGAACATTCCCCAGTAACTGTCCCTGTTGCTAAAACCAGTCCTAACTATTACACTACAAGATCAGGTCACATCTCTAAACCTAGTTCCAGACACATGGCAACCTGGACATGACTGTTGTTTTGTTTATTATTATCTGTATAAATTGCATGCTTATTTAAATGCTATTGCCTATATGAGACAGCTCAGTAAAGAGGGAGGATGTAGATCGGAGTGTGTTATACACCTTTAAGAAGCATTCCAGTCAGTGGGCACATGCATATAAGTACTGAGCATATGCAAGCAAGAGTACCATTTTGAGTGATCAGCCAGAGTGATAGCATGCATGTATGTAGTAGTCCGTCAGTTAGTTCATTTAAGGTTAATTTTCCTGCCATCCAGCGTGATGTGTTTGTATGTAATAAACTACTTAAACGAACACCAAAGCCTCATTGTCTTAACGGTATGTAAAAGACAAGTAATGACTGTCTTTATAATTTCATTCAAGCTGTTTGAAAATTGTAGGTAGAGCTTTTTCCAAACACCATTCATGGTGGTAGTATTTACCTCAAGCTAGGAAGTATCAATGTTCTTAATTACCTTGCAGATCTTGTAGTTCTTCCAGAACTCCCTGTGTCACTCCACTGTCCCCTTCTGTCTCCTTCACATCCTGTATAAAAGTTCTGTGCAGGTAGTAAACCTTAAAAGTTGGTTTGGCACCTGATCCATCAGCTGAAGGACAGAGGGGATATGGGAGGCAGGTACACCATCTTGATGTCAGCGTGAAAATTATCCAAGATTGGTGGATGAACTGGAACATTGCCTAGGACAAGCAGCATATTGAAGGTCAGGTTTTTGTTCCATCACCACATTTCATCTGTTACTAATTATTGTGGAATGTATTGGTACAGAACCTTCCACATGTTGCATAATGCATTCCTTGTGTTTTACAATTGCTAAAGCAGTCGAACAATTCTTCCCAAGCAAACTCGCTATGTTTGCAGTTTTCTCAACTTTGTAATGTCCACCTTAGTTTCCAAGGTAATGCTGCTGTGCTTCTTGCATTCACCACCACTACTATTGGATTCTGTCTCATGCTTTGGAGGCACATTGGGGACTACTGTATTAAGGTTGCAAAAATAACCACGGCGTAGCTACATGTTTGGGCTACAGTACTGCTGTTCAAGGTAGTAAGTCACATTGCAGAGACAAGTTCAATATGCTGTGTTTGTTTACAGGTTAAAGACTGACTGCTAATGCCACCTCTTGCATGATAGTCAAGCTTCAGACAAGTTTATTTGTAAGTCTGAAAGTTCGTAAGTTGAAAGTGTGTAGGTAGGGGAGCACCTGTACGAGGAACACTGGTGCCACGTTTCCTTTTTCTGAGGGTAGATCGTTTGTAATTGCTCTTATTGTTTCTGTGTCTCAAATAATCAAACATTTTTAAAGTGTTCTTATGACTCAGCTGATGCATCTTCCTGAGCAGCAGCCACTGGGTCTGTTATGAGGAGATTTGTATGTTTTTTTTCTCAAAATTTGTCTGAAGATGAGCTGAAATCATAAATTATTTGCTTGATTAGGATGTTGAATTTGGTCCATATGCTGCCGAGGTCATGAAAAAATTGATGAAAAAGGAAAAATGATTCAAGGGTGACTCATATTTTTCAGCTTCCATCATTCACATTTTTAAAGCTTTAAGCTCCAGTTCAGGATCCTTTTATAAAAAGAAAAATAAGCAGGTTTAGCAATCTTCAAGCAAGCAGGCATTCAATAAACAAAGTAATGCAAGCTCCAAGCAGAAGGGATGAGCACCCTAGAATCAAGGACACTCCAACATGTCTAAATAAATATGTACAAAGTTTAAGTTCCCTCCTCATCCTGGCAGTCCTTTTCGTCCTCTTCTTCTCCAGAATATAGGTCATTTCTGTCTTTGACAACAGATAATCTCAGAAAGATTGACTCTGAAAGCTAGCTATCAGGGATACAGATGGCAGTGGAAATTCCTTCCTGCTTTTCAAGGGATGCTTCCTCATCCTTCAGAGCAAGTCCATTATTTCCCCACACCTATGCAGGATATAACCCATATAGCTAAGGCTACTGAAGCAGTGATCATTCAACCATCTACTGTTATGGTAACTATACTTACACAACTGTACTTTTGCCTTTCTTTTGAAAATGTCCAAAACCAATTAGCACAAACTTCCCCATAGATTGGATCTTCTCACACAGGTCCCTTTGACTCTAAGTTACCTGTATGAATTGCTCTATTCAGAAATTTCTTATTCTTCTATTAAAATTCATCTTTCAGCCATTTATACATGTCTGCCTGTAGATCCCCCACTTTTTTCATGATACCAGGTGAAACAATTTTTGAAAAGGGGTCTTACATATCTGGTCACTGAGAAAACAAGTGGTTCCTCCATGGGATCTCAGTTATATTTTAAGAAGCTTACTTCCTACTCTTTGAGCAAGGGTAAATTCTAACACATAAATATCAGTTTGGCCTCCCTCTTTAAGAGGAGTAAAGATGCTCTAAATGTTCATGCCTTTATGTCTGAATTTATACCAAAATGTCTTTGAGCTTCCTCAGACATATAGTGCACATGGAAGGCAACCAAAAGCACTCATATATTGCCTGGATGTTCAATACTTGGCGGGATATGCCCCATATAGCTATATGCTTCTGCAGCAGTGACCTATTTGATCATTTGCTGTTATGGTAAGTTTAGTTATGCAGCTGTACATTTCTGAGGTTTTGTGATCTCCTGTTTTGTGACACAATAACAAAGACACTGGAGTTTCATTAGGAAGTCAATGAATTCATCAGCCTTATTACAGTGTAGGTTTTTACAGCAGCTCTGGACCTGTCAAAAATGCTGATAACTTTAGCTCCACTTTTTCCACATATACAGTTAGTCAAAGTCCCCAATGCATAGATTCAGTTTGCACAAGTAACTGCTTATAAGAAATCATTCCCACAGTTTGCACAAGTTTGTATGACCCCATAAGGGAGATAGAGCACTTTCTTTATGCTTGTTAATTTCACCATTAGATTTGAAAATCATAGACAAGTTTTTAATTCAGTCATTCAGGCAGTCCAACAATAGTCCTACCTCATAGTTTCTGTAAGTTGTTATTTAGTAAACAATATACAAATGAAAATCTTTCAAAATACAAACAGTGCTGTATTGAGTGAATTTTGTCATAATGATATTAATCTTTAACTAGCACAAGCAGTAAACTAAAGGTACATATGAAGATTCATTCACCAGTGGTCCAGCAGCACAGTTAGAAGGCTACCTAATCAGATACATCTGGAGGTTCATTCAATAGTGGCCCATCAGCACAGTCAGAAGGGTACCTAATCAGGTACATCTGGAGATTCATTCAGGCGTGGCTCATCATCACAGTCAGAAGCCTAGCTAATCAGCATATTAGTAATGAGGACAGGAACATCAAAATCATCAGCAGAGTAACTATTAACTATTCTAATCTTTAGTTCCAGAGCACCAGCACCACCAGAACAGTGGCCAGATGTTTTACTGCAAAACAACAGCTAGAGCTACCTGGGTTATTTTGTGATCATAACCTATTTTAACCAGATTTACTCATGTTTTTCAAGCACATTCAATTTGCACATACCAAGTCACATAGCCAGCTTTTTTTAGACAGTTAATGTGACATTAAGTTGTACATTCTCCTGTTGTGGAAAACTGCATTGTGAACACCATCGACATACTCTACGTAAGCAGTTCTACAGGAGTTATAATCAGTTACACTGAAGTCAGACTCACTAGATAGTTAAACAGTTACTAAAACAATTAATCTGATAACAATTTTCATTCTATCCTCAACTGTTGGGTTTGGGTGTGATCCTTGAATCCAACTCAGCCATTACTAAAGCTCATAGCCACCAAAAATCTCTTAAGCTCCTCCCTTACCACAATGTACCAACCCTTAACATACCTCAGATCTCGTTTGCTGCTCTAAACAAAAAGATGTGGTCAACCTTAGCTCTTGAGTTTTCTCAGATAAGTGTCTTTCTTTAGCAATAGTTTCTCCTTTTCTATTGTAAATCTTATTATTATATCAGTCCCTTATGCCTCTTACACTTAGTGTAATATTTTAATACCATTGTTGGCAATTCTTTCCTTTTTTTTTTGCTATTCTTACAATGCTAGTGTAGTCTCTAATACCATTGCTGGTATGTACTTTTTCCCTTTATTCACCTTTAAAAAAAAGTTTCCTTTTTCTTACTTTAACTTTTTCTTGTTGCCGGTATGTCTGAAAATGGATCTTCCGGATTTAAAAACTGTCAAAAGTGTGGGCAAAAACTGCCCATTTCAGATGACCATATCTTATGTGTTTACAAGAGGACTGTGTAATTTGTAAGAACTTCAGTCCTAGAGCAGTAGCCAACAGGAAGAATAAATTAATATTAAAGGGTTGCTTCTGTCTACCTTTGGTGAAGGATTTTCTGAGGCTCAATCCCCCAAATCAAAAACTAAGGAGTCTCTGACTAAGTTTCTAAGACCCTCTACTTCCTCAACTCCATCTTTAGAGCCACCAAAGAAAAAGCCAAGACTAGATCTGAAACCTGTTCAGATCCACTCTCCTTCAGATCTGACCAAGAAATTGATGGCTCCAAGTACTCTGGCTCTGACAAAAAAAATCAATGGATCCAAGTTCTTCAGATCTTAAGATCCTCCTTAGGACTAAATACTCAAGAACATTGGACTCTGAGATTTTCAGAGCCATCTCTGCTTCTTGGAGCTTCTGCGTTGGATAGCTCAGCTCAGATTTCCTCCTTGGGGAGATTGCTTTTGAGGCAGAGGGAGGCAAAGGTCTAGAAGCTTGCCTTCTCAGAGCCAATGTCTTCCTCCTCTCTGGAGTGATCTGCCTTTGAGGTATTGACAAGAGTGTTCTCTGCTCCTACAGGATGGACAGATCAACCTCCTCAGGTCTCCAATCAGGTTTCCAGATGTCTCTGTGCTTAGAGCCACATCATTCTATGCCACAGTGATAGCCAGCTTAAGGTCCCCAGACCACCCAGCAGGGTTTTACAATCTATTCCGACAGTTCACTGGAACATCGAACTGAGGAAGTCCCTAGGAAGAAGAAGTGCAAAAGAAGGCACTTAAGAGTCTCTGCAAGAGTCAGTCACTGAGGATACTGATTTAGATGAGGGAGAAGTGTCCCCATGATCACCTCAAAAGGATGTAAGATTTGGAGACATCCTTTAGATCCTTAAGCAGAGAGTTGATTGGTCCTCCAGCAATCCTTCACCAGAGGAATCAGTATTTCTGGAGGCCTTTGGAGCTGGCTTGTCTACCTCATAGGTTATTCCACCCACTGATGAGCTTATTGATTTGGTCTCTAGGCAGATGTGGAAGGAACCTGACTCAGCTGAGCCAGTCCCTAAAAGGCCAGATCTAATGCTGGCTCCACCTGTCGGGAAATAATTCTAGAGTAAGGGGGTACCCATGGATATCATGGTTATGATAGTGGCCACCTAGAAGGAAATTGCTGAATAAAGTTCATCTGTTCATCCCCCTAACAGGGAGGCTAGGGCAATGTACAGATATGGGAAGTGGATATATGCATCACTATCCTTTTCCCTTAGGTTTCTGTACTATTTGGCATGTTTTCCTAGACGACAAAGGGACTCAGTCAAGAAACTTTCAAAATCCCTTTCTGGCACCATTACTGCTGAGGCTCAATCATCAGTTGCCTACTCTCCAATCCATTTCATATTCATCCATGAGACTTATCTCACTTGCATCCAAAAGTGCCTCAAGGGCAGCGGGTTCAGACATATCCATTAGGAGACATGCCTGAATGCACTTATGTGATTTTGTGGAGCCTTTCAAGTCCTTGTTCATCAATGCACCCTTTGACGGCAGTTTGTTGTTTGGTCCAAAAGTGAAGGACACACTCTTCAGGTGTGAAAAGGATGGAAATGCCTTCTCTGTATTGGGTGTATGTTTTTCTTCCCCTCAAAGATCCTTTTCTAGGAAACAATGAAGTAGTCAAGAAATGTGGTTCAGAACGTCCCAGGGTCCTTTCCAGGGCACACATACAGATAGTTCCCCTAGAGGCAGAGGAGGGAACTCTAGTGGATGGTGCTGCCCATGTGTCAGAGGAGGCCTGCAAAGCCAGGGGTCCAGAGATTCTTTCTCTGATAAACCCTATCAGGGCTCCTGAAAGGAGGCCTAGTTGTCCCCATCTGGAGGCAATCAGTGGTCAACTATCCCTGCACTAGTGAGCTTGGGAAGATATAACAAGAGATACTTGGGTGCAGAGGATTATTTTCAGAGGTTATATAATTCCATTTTGTCTTTCACCCCCAAATGTATGCAGAATTTCCAATGTTCCACCCAGTCAGAGGAAGCAGTAGCACTAGAAATACAAAAGCTGTTAGAAAAAAAGAGTCAAACAATAGGTTCCACTAGACCAGATAGAATCCGGAACGTACTCAAGATTCTTTTTGGTGCCAAAGAAAACAAGGGTCTGGTGACCAATTTTGGATCTCAGCATGTTGAACAAGTCAGTTCGACATACAATGTATTGGATGGTCATGGTTCAGTCCATTCTACCCTTTCTGGGCAAGGACGACTGTATGTACTCAGTAGACCTTCAGGATGCATACTATCACATAAAAATGAACAGACAATCCAGAAGGTACTTAAACTTGTGGCTGGGAGCCAGTCACTATTAGTTCAGAGCACTGCCCTTTGGCCTCACCACAGCCTCCAGGGTGTTCACCAAATACATGACAGTGGTGAGGCTGCAGGGGTTTCTGAGTGTTTCCATAGCTAGATGACTGGATCATTACCACCCCAACCAAGCATCTGTTAAAAAAAGCAAGAGATCAGGTACTTCAGATTTGTTCTCAACTAGGGATAACCATAAGTTATGAAAAGTCTCAGTTACAACCAACTTAAACCGTGGAATTCATAGGAGGAGTCTTCAACATGATATCAGTGACAGCTTCTCTTCCTCTCTCAAGAGTGCAGACTATCAGATTCCAGGTCAGGAAAATAATTTGTAATACCAAAATTTCAACCCAGTTGATCCTTGATGCCTTGGGGTCAGTGTCAACTGCAATAATGTTAGTTCCTCTATCAAGATTTCATATCAGAATTCTTCAATGGATGCTAGCAACTTAGTGGTCAATTTTTTACCAGTGCATGTCAGTACAAATATGAATCACTCAGGCATTCAAGGGATACCTGTGGTGGTGGATTCAGTCAGCTCAAGTTCTACCAGGTTGTCCTTTCATTCTCCCTCAACCCAAAACTATAGTGACCACGGACACTTCCCATATTGGGGGGGCACTTCCTGGGGAAAACAGTCCAAGGCACTTGGTACCTTGAAAAGGCCAACTTGTATATCAGTGTCCTAGAGATGAGAGCAGTTATTTTATCTTTGCAGGTCTTCCAAGATGTTGTCCATTTGGAGACAATTGCGATTCAGTTAGACAATATGTCAGTAGTTTGGTAAATTAACAAACATGGAGGAACCAGATCTTACCCCATGTGTCGAGAAGCACTCAGAGTGTGGCAATGGGTGATCTCATCCAACTGCTTTCTAATAGCAATGTACATTCTGGTGAAGTCAATGTGATAGCAGAAAAATTGAGCAGGTTCATTCTTCTACCTCACAAGTAGTCTCTCAACATGAAAGTTCTTCTGTCAATGGGGCCAACCTTGCTGCAATCTTTTTGCTTCTCCCCTAAACATAAAATGCAGCAGCTGCTTTGCCCTAATCCCCTGTCTGGGAGAATACTGAGGGATGCTCTGCTCCATGACTGGCCCGCTGGTTTACTTTATGCTTACCCTCAAATTCCACTAATTCCAAAATTCCTGCAGAAAGCTGCCAGGTTGATGAGCAGTCATCTTGATTTCACCTTATTGGCCTTGACAGATTTGATTACCCTTCCTATGACCTCATCTGCTTTACCAACCTTGGATTTTGGATCTGATTCTAGACCTCCTGTCTCACCCGACAGGTATAATTCATCCGGATATCTCAAACCTCAAGCTGATAGCATGGTTTCACCAATTCCTTTAACAGCCAGACAACCACCGCTGTCTTCCCCATCTGTCATATTTTTTTACCTTCTCATAAGCCTTCTGCAAGAAAACTTTACACAAGTACATGGAAAAGGTTTGTTTGCTTGGCATAACAAAAACACATTGACTGGAGGGATAGGTTCCTGATCCAGAGACTCCCCAGACTCTGGAATAGATTGCCCATACATGTCAAGCAGAGTGCCTCTTTGGACCTCTTCAAGAGGAACCTTGATGATTGGATGGGAGAAAGGAAATTCATCCCAGGGATCACGTCAGTCGCCCTGCTAGACAGGGGTCCAGGAAAGTAAATAATGTGGGAAGAAATAGCCAGGGAATTGTTATGGCTAGGCTTGTATAGGCCCTAGGGCTGATAGCCTAGTACCAACCTATGAACCTATGAACCTATGAACCTTCTTAGCTCTTGTACATAGTATACTTGAATTTTTGGCAACAGTTTTTAATGAGAGAGTTAGGTCCTCAAAGATTAAAGTTCATATTAGATTTGAGAATTCTTCTGTAGCTTCTTCTAAACTTTGTAAAGCATTTTTGAGAGGCACATTCCTGCTGAGACTCCTGTATAAAGATCCCACTCCACCATGAAATTTGGACTTGGTACTGCAGGTCGTACTTCATTCTCCCTTTTAAACAGCAGCTCAATGTGATCTTAAGTTCCTGACCTGGAAAACTATCTTTCTAGTGGCTACTATCTCTGCTAGAAGAATTTCAGAACTTCTAGCATTGTCCTCTAAACTTCCCTACTTGGTCTTTCTTAAGGATAGTCACGTTATGTACCAACACTTCTTTCCTTCTTAAGGTGTTGTCAGAATCCAAAATGAATCAATCCATTAATTTGCCATTTTTCTTTCCTAAATTTGCAAATAAAGGTGAATGTATGTTGCACAGACAATTACATTTTTACTTACACAGGACAAAACAAATTAGGAAGACAGGTCAATTATTTCTGTCCTTTGCAGATTCTAGATTGGGCAAACCAGTTGCAAAGGTAACTTTAGCTAGATGGCTGATGGACTGCATATCATTCACTTATAACAAGTTGAGTCGAACCTTAACAAAACCTTAAAGAGGCAACTCATCTAGGTCCATGGCAACTTTTTCAGTGTTTCTTTCTAGAGCTTCAATGGATGATATATGTGCAGCTGCAACTTGGGCAAATCCTCATACCATTTTCACTCATTATAAACTGGATCTGGTCTTGAGGGGAAGAGCAGCCTTTAGTCAACTGTACTCAGGAATATTCTTCCTTAGAGTCCACCCGAGCTTTTAGGTAGCTGGGGACTCTGTCCCAACAGTTGAGGATAGAATGAAAATTGACAACATCAGATAAAAAGTTATGTACTCACCATAATGCTCCATCTGTGTTGCCCATTTTCATTTTTCCTCAATTTCTCACTCACCAACCCCCAACCCCTTTTCATTATGAATTTATGGAAGAATGAGAGACTATAAGGACACCAATGTCCTTAATACTGAGCTCCAGATATGGCCTTTCTGTTAAGGAAAGTTATAGTAGGTCCTTTTAGTTTATGTAAAACAGAAAACAAGATCTGAGGTATGTTAGGGGTTGGTGCATTATTAGTAAGGGAGGATGTGACACTGCCAACCCAATATGTGGAATTTTGTAAATATTCATATGTCATTTGTGAATATTAATATGATTCATATGCTTGTTTTACAAATGTAAGAGAGATATATGTTATGTGTATATTAAACTACTAGTGCAGAAGTGTGTGTTGAACAGGGTTTGTACTGTACTGAGCTCCCATGATGTGACCACAGTGTACCCTACTGGAAAAAATCAGAACTGTATATAAACTATATACCTGTGCAAGTGTATGTTTTAATAGTAGAAGCCGGAACATGCAGCGTTAACTTGCAAAACTCTAAGAAAATAAGTTGAAATTATTTTACGATTGTGTTTATCTCTCAGTTTCTCTGGAGGAGACAGGACATCTAGAGCTAGAAGTTTATTCTATTGTCTTGAAACAGAAATAATTACTAGGTTTAAAATGTAAAGTGTTTTATTGTTTTGTGACTTCCTAGCAGCTGCACATCTAAGAGATAAGTATTTTTACACAGAGATGTTAATATCTGGTTAGCCTGGGAAATGAAGACAGGTAACAAAAAGTGATGTCATCCAGGCTAACACAGCAGTAAAATGTGATATTGATTTAAGAACTCTGAGAGAGAGAGAGAGAGAGAGAGATTGAGAGAGAGATCAAGAGACTTGCATTTTGTATCTTGCCTTGGATCTAGCAAGGACATCCACTTATCTGCGTTTGCCTTGCTAATAGTAAGTAACAAGGGTACAGTGATTTCTCTTTGATATAGATAGGAATATAGTAAAGATTAGTTTAGATGTTTTCTGTATTTATTTGAGACTGTCCTACAATGTTGTTTTAAAATATTGCCTGTGATTCTGAACTCTGAAGTGACTGTGTTGGTTGATTGAGTATTGCCTTGTTCTTTTATTATTTATTATTAAATATATTTAAACCTATCTTTGTGGTTGATGTTTGTGAGACATATTTAATCTCTTAGAGTGCTTGCATATGTATTTGGTGACACTGTACAGGCCAGTCTTAAATAGCCTTGCATGTCTTGGTCACACTTATCATTTGGATAATAATAATATTACACAATAGGATTGTTCACCCTTTGTAAAGGCCTTCTAGTAGCTGATAAGTATGGGTTGGTGGCAGTGATAACTACCTTATAGTCTGGGCAGAAGGGGGCATAGCTAGTAAACCAGTGTCAGCCTTCCCCAGGAGTGTCTGTGTGTTTGTATATAAATAAAATCTCAAAGTGTGTGTGTGTCAGCTACTTGGGCAGGAACACGAAGCACTGGTTGGACAGAGAGGGTGCTGGAAGTCTTGGCTTGACCCCTCAGCTGATATCTTTGCCCTATAGCTGTGCCAGTGGGGAGTCTTATTGGGGATCTGGAGAAAGAGGGAGAAACCAGCCCCAGACTGATTGTGATCTCTATGTGCTCTTAAGGGAAATTGTACTTTACTGTGAGTGTACTTGTCATCCTCCCATTGTGCACGACCATCACCATTGCCAGTGGTGAGATTTGAGGATCCTTGATTACTGAGCCATTGCAGGGGTGTCACAGAGGAGCTCAAGAGCTTTTTGGTGGTCACTATCTTTACTAAGAGCTGAGTCAGATCTGAGGAGTGGATCTGAGCCCAACAGTTAAGAAAGAATGAAAAACAGACACACAGATGGAACGTTATGGTTAGGTACACAATATTTTTTGTTAATGAAAAGATAGCTGGCCTATAATTAGTAGTTGTCACCTTGACAGCTCTCCTTTTACAGATAACCTTTTATATGCTGGCAGATCATAAGATCTTTACATCTGTCAATGTATGCGGGCAGAGTATTGACACCTGCTAAAGTATAAATGAGGGAAATATCTTATTTTAAGCCAGATCTGGTATAACAATTATTATTTTATGCATTCTGTTTTTGAAGCATGGGCAATTAGTTTGCTTAATATGGTGACACAATGAACTCATATAATATACTAGACTTAAATATGGTTGCTCATTCAGAGATATCCAGACACTGAAATGCATAGCAATTAGATACCCTGTATGGTACCTCTCAGCTGCTGTGACTTAAGCATAGCACTATGATTTTTTTTTTTTTTGCCTTCAAAGTTAGGTTTACTCAGTGTTTCTTCATAAAACTGCACTTGCTTAAAGATATTTTGAAAATGGCCTTGTGTAAGTGAATGTTCCTCTTTCTTGAGCTACAAAGTAGTGTTATCGTGATTTCTGTTATGTGGCTTAGTGTCAACACTTTTAACAAATCTGACTTTATATATTAATAATCTTGATGTTTTGACTGACTCAGCCAGTCAGAGCATTTGCGTTCATAAAACCATTTTCTAAGGATAATTGTCAGCTATAATTCATTTTGAAATATGACCCATCATACTTATTCCTGTTGTTTCTACCATTTTTGAAAAACAAACTCTACTTTTAGGTACTCCTTTTGACAGAGAGGGGAAACTGACAATAGGGTTAATTCTTCAAGCACTTTAACACTCAGAGCCATACCTTTCAACTTCTTTGCACAATAATTCCAGACAAATCCAAAAGTAATAGAAGGGCAAATGTCCAAAATCAGGGATATTTTTTAAACATTGCTCTAATTCATTTAGAAAGTTAATAGAACAGGTTTTACATCCACATATACTTTTGGAGAGTAAAAGGTGTTAAACTTCAATTACTGGTAATATTGAATGAGTGTAATCCTCAGTGATTAACTTAAACAATCAGTGGATTTTAAGAGGGATAGGGCAAAATATGAAACAAAATCAGGGACAGTTGAGAGATACACAAGCCCAAGCAGAGCTCCACGTGGTCCTGCAGAGGGGTCCTGGCAACAGAGAACTGAAAGAAGCGAACACTTTCCAGATTTAAGTATTTTTTGGCTTTTTTTATCTGCATTGTTCTCTCTGGCTTTCATTTAACTAGCTATAACTGTTTTTGTGTCTATCTGCTGATTTCTGAAGTATCTGCACTTAAAAGTAGCATTTTGGTCGACTCTGGTCGATTAATACTGTTTTTTTGTTAATTTAACTGCTGAGGCTGCCCACTAAAGTGTGCTAGCCTGTGTAAATCGATTTTACTGTTTGCTTAATTGCATTTCTGTGTGCTTTCCTGAAAAACAAAAAAATACTCCTTGTTTTCCCGCCTTTGCTCGACTAGTTTGGACCAGTATACAGGCTTTGCTGTATTCTGGGCTGTGTGTAGTTCCTGTGTTGGCCATTGCCTTACTTGGATAGAAGGAAGTTTCTGAGCTCACCAGTGGGAGTGGGGAGCCTTGAGCAGCCTATCTGTCCCTGGAGGAGTGGCATCAGCACTTGAGCTGTAAATTATTGGTTGCTTTGGACCATTTGTAGCTCTTTTCAAGTTCCCTGTATAAAAATCCGCCTCAGGGCGTTTTTTTCTGGCTATATACCCAAGCAGAGCTCCACGTGGTCCTGCAGAGGGGTCCTGGCAACAGAGAACTGAAAGAAGTGACCACTTTCCAGATTTAAGTATTTTTGGCTTTTTATCTGCATTGTCCTCTCTGGCTTTCATTTAACTAGCTATAACTGTTTTTGTGTCTATCTGCTGATTTCTGAAGTATCTGCACTTAAAAGTAGCATTTTGGTCGACTCTGGTCGATTAATACTGTTTTTTGTTAATTTAACTGCTGAGGCTGCCCACTAAAGTGTGCTAGTCTGTGTAAATCGATTTTACTGTTTGCTTAATTGCATTTCTGTGTGCTTTCCTGAAAAAACAAAAAAAAAATACTCCTTGTTTTCCCGCCTTTGCTCGACTAGTTTGGACCAGTATACAGGCTTTGCTGTATTCTGGGCTGTGTGTAGTTCCTGTGTTGGCCATTGCCTTACTTGGATAGAAGGAAGTTTCTGAGCTCACCAGTGGGAGTGGGGAGCCTTGAGCAGCCTATCTGTCCCTGGGAGAAGTGACCTCAGCACTTGAGCTGTAAATTATTGGTTGCTTTGGACCATTTCTAGCTCTTTTCAAGTTCCCTGTATAAAAATCCGCCTCAGGGCATTTTTGCGCGGTTGGGCGCATAGCGCAGCAGCGGTTATACAGGTTTAAACTATTTCTGGCTCCGCCAAGTCTGCTCTTCAATTTTTCACTTAGAAGCTCTACTCAGTCTATTTAGCTGTATATATTAGCACTTGTTTTCGGGACTTCTAGTCTTAGCAAGCACTCTTATAATAAAGTAAGCACTCTTATACTAAAGTAAGCACTACAGCCATCCACTACCCCCTGTGAATACCCACTTCCCTTAAAGGCACAGCACTCCTTATAATATTCTAGTATGTCGTGTGGTAGACCACTAGCATCCTCTCTTGTTCAGCTGGTTAACCTGGGAATCTTAAGACAATGTTACAGTTGTCTCATGTACACAGACAACTCTCTCCTCCTTCCTACTAACACAAATACTTGTGAGAGATGCAACTATATAGCCAGACTGGAGGCTGAACTCTCTCAACTCAGGACTGGCAAGACCAGACAGGAGGAGAAGGTACCCACACCCAAAGCAAAACCGGTCACACATAAAACCACCACCACTACAAACCAAACACATAAGAACACAAAGACATACTCGGAGGCTCTTATAAAAAACTTACCAAAACAACAGAGGCCTCCAAAGCAGACACCCAGAAATACACCCCCACAAAACGTAAAACCTACAACACATACCTCAAACAACAGGTGTGTCACACAATCACAGCCCCTAAGGCAAAATACTATGCCAGAGACATTAGTAATAGGTGACTCTATAGTCAGACACACCGATGTTCCACTTACCAGGCTGAATAAGGAGAGGGTAACGGTGAGCTGCCTATCGGGGGCTAGGATCCGCCACATTACACACGCACTCAGGTCACTCCAAAGCAAGTACAAGTATGATGCAGTCATTGTCCATGCTGGTGTGAATGACCTGAGACGTACCTCCCTGGACTACATGAAAAGAGACATTGAGGAGCTCTCCGATTATGTAGCCCAGACTGGTATGACCCTGACCCTGAGCAGCATCCTGCCTTCACCAAGAATGATGCCTCAGTACAAAGACAAAATGATCAGTTTTAACAATTGGCTTAATCACTGGTGTCATTCTAGGGGGATCCAATGTCTGTCAGCCTGGGATGACATGCTGGACAAGCTGCGTTGCGCAAGGGATGGCTTGCACCTGTCACCACTGGGCTTCCGGATACTGGCCAAGGCTCTTGCCACCCCCATAGTGCCTTTTTTAGGCAATGCTCAAAAGACAAATCAACCTCCGTAAAAAACAAAAATGGAATAAAATTAAGGGTAATGCTGCTCAACGCCAGAAGTCTAAATCTCAAGATGCAGGCACTCGAAGCACTTCTCAGTATGGAGAACATCGATGTCTGTGCAGTAACTGAAACCTGGTTCAAGGCTCCTGAGAGCACTCCAGCACCACCAGGCTATACCTCATATCATGCTTTTCGGCCTCAAGTTCCAGGCCGAACCACAAAGGGAGGGGGAGTGTCCATTTTCATAAAGGACACCTACACCTCTCGATTGGTGGCTACCCATGAAGCATCAGAAACCATACAAGTTTTACTCACCATAGGCAAAACTGCCATACAACTGGTCACATGTTATAGAACACCCTCCCAATCCCAGGAATCCCATCAAGCATTCCTAAAAACACTGGAGGATATGAATGTCACACCAAACACCATCATATTGGGTGACTTCAACTACCCCAACATAGACTGGGCCCACTATTCTAGCCCTAACACCCTAGCCCAAAGATTCCTGGAATTCATTAACTCAAATGCTATGGAGCAACTGGTCACTTTTCCTATGAGGAGAGATAATATACTTGACCTGATTATCACAAACATGGGGTCCAAATGCTCCGCACTGGATATAAACCCCTCACTAGTAAGATCTGACCATAAACTGATCACGTTGGATGTACATATCCCACCCCCCCAGAACAAAAGACTACAGTGAAAAATTTTTCAAAAGCTGACTTTACACTCCTTAAGTCAGAAATGATATCCTTTAAGCCTACTGGGTTAATGGAAACCACATCCCAAAATGCTGAATCCTACACAACAGCCTTCTACGGACATCTCCAAGAATGCATGGATCAAGCAATCCCAACTAAAACCAAGACCCTCTCCACCAAGGGAAAACGCCGGTTTGGTGGACCCCGGCTATAAACAAACTGTACAACAAAAGAAGGAAGCTACTGCAGGACAAAGCCAAATCCCACAAGGGAAAGGCTTCCCTGATCAGCACAAGTAAAAAACTACGTTCTCTCATAAAAACATCTAAAGCCAACTTTGAGAGAAAGATTGCCAAGGATACCAAAGACAATCACAAGGCCTTCTTCAATTATGTCAGAACCTTGGGAGGAAATTCTGAGATATGCTCTGAGATGGAACATAACGACAAAAAATTCACTGACCCTACCGACATTGCCAATATTCTGGCAGATAGGTTCAGTGCAAATTTCTCCCCTCCCTCACCCCCTAAAGATGTAGTAATTATCCCTGCTGAATGTAACCTACCTGTCATCTCAGACATACAGGTGAAATCAGCACTCAACAAAGCAAAAAACACAGCATCTATGGGACCCGATGGTATCCCCGGTTGCGTGTTACGTGAACTTCAAGATGAACTAAACCCGCACCTAAAAACGCTATTCAATCTTAGCCTCACTACAGGATATGTACCTGAACACTGGCACACAGCAACAGTGGTCCCACTCCACAAAGGGGGAAATTCTACTGACCCTGGTAACTAACGCCCCATAAGTCTGACCAGCCTGGTCTGCAAGGCTATGGAAAGAATCATCATGGAACTCCTAAATGGCAATATTGGAGATCTGCAGACCCTTGATCCCACCCAGTTCGGTTTTGTAAAAGGCAGATCCTGCCTCTTAAACCTGGTTGACTTCTTCGAGACAGTCACTAGTGCCATCGACGAGGGCAAGGCTGTCCACACTGCCTACTTGGACTTGGCTAAAGCCTTTGACACGATACCACACTCTGGCATCATAGACAAGCTCAGCAGCCTAAATGTAAATCCATATGTCACAAGATGGGTAGCAAACTGGCTAAAAACAGAACCCATAAGGTCAAAATTGCTGGAGCCATGTCAGACTCAAAACCAGTCACGAGTGGTGTCCCACAGGGCACAGTCTTGGGACCACTCTTATTCGGCATTTACTTCTCGGATGTGAAAGCAAATATGGGAGGATTATGGCTGACAAAATTTGCAGATGACTGCAAACTGGGTGCCATAGTTGATTCACCTGCTGACACACACATCCTACAGAAAGGTCTCACTGAAATGGACAACTGGTGCCGGAATCATGGCCTCAAACTTAACACCAAGAAATGTATAGTCATCCCCTTTGGGAAAAACAAAGTACCCACAAATTATCACATAGACAATAACCCACTGAGTACAGAAGAAGTAATCAGAGACCTGGGGACTCAAGTCGATAGTGACCTCTCCTTTGACAACCATGTTGCCAAAGTGGTCAGAAAGACATTCTACCCTGCCCATCTCATCATGAAGGGATTCCCATCCAGATCAAAGGAGGTCATTGTACCTCTATATTCCTCCCTTGTCAGGCCCATGATTGAATATAATGCTCCATTTGGGATGTATCTCACCCGGCACATGCAACAACTGGAAAGACCCCAGAAGTACCTCACCAAGAGGATCATGGGTCTCAAATATGTGCCTTATCCAGCTAGATTAAAGAAACTCCAGCTCTATTCAGTAGCATACCACCTGCTCAGAGGTGATTTGTGCCTAACATATAGGGCCATGTCCAACCAAGAACTGATGGACATGCTCCATCTCAAAAATCCAGATCCACCAGAACCACGCGAGCTAAAGATTTCAACCTCTGCACAAATATGAATAAAACATGCTGGAGGGATAGATTCATAACACAGAGGTTACCCATACTCTGGAACAAAATCCCAGTTCATGTGAGACAGAGCCCTTCATTGGCACTGTTCAAGAAAAATCTCGATGCATGGATGGGAGATCGTAAGTTTACCCCGGGAGTCACCTCAGTGTCACTACTAGACAGAGGTATAGTTTACTAAATAATGGGGTCCCACATGTGTCACTACTAGAGAGGCGCAACTATATAATACGGGGTGGCGTAAGCCACATCATTGTTGGCTAGGCTTGTAAATGCCCCAGGGCAGATAGCCTAGTACACTACTATGAAACTATGAAACTATTTAGTGTGTATGCTGTTTTGCCAGAAGACTTTGAGGGAGGGAATACTAGTAGGTCTTGGGAAGTGACTTAAAAAACCTAGCTGCTATCCTGTGGGATTCACTACCTTCTCAGCAACATCTAATAATGCTTTTAGGAGGGTTTCCTAAAATGCCATCTGTTAAAAAGACTGCATTTATACCTTCAGCAGGGAATTCACTTAAATATAATTTCAAAACTTTGACTTAAGAAACCTTTAGGTGTCTTAATGTTTTAACAGTTTTGCAAAAATGTGAATTTTTGTATTATTTGTTCTGATTGAGAATAGCATTAAAACTAGATCATCCATTGCATACATTTGTAACACTCAGCTGACCAGCTTTATAAATCCTTCTCCACTCTCCAAACCTATTTTAAGCTTAAAATTCAGCAACTAAAACACTGCTATTGTTATAAACAATTGATCTTATCAACCTTTATAATTACTTGCTGTCATATGCAGTGGTTACTGCAGACACCCAAACTGCACTGATATTGTAATGTGGATTGTAGTATTCTTACAGTTTTCTTGCACCATTCATTTTCCCAGAAACAACATAAGCAGCTACAAGACGTGCTAGCTCGCTTCAGTCAACAGGGGCAGAAGAGCAAGGAGAGCCAGCAGTTCTTGGAGCAGCAGTTAAACAGTGAAACACAGAAGCAGGGATCACTTGTTGCACGGCTCAAGCAGATGGTCGCTGAACGGGAGTCCAAAGTGAAGGAGCTAGAAGAAGAGATCAAGCAACTAACAATAAAGGTAAGCAAAATATGAAGGAGTTATTTTCCTATAAAGAAGAAATTACTTGTGTTAAAGTATTTTTGACTGAGTCAATTTCAATTTTGGTAACTATGTAGACATGCAAAAATATCCCTCCAAACCAAGTAGAAGGCAGCTGTAGCAAGTGATAGTAGCCAGACAACTCCAATTTGAATGTAAAAAAATGTTAATAACGTAGTGTAAGCACTTTCATAACATCAGTTACTTCCTCAGACGCATAAAAACAGCGCATAAGCATCACATATATATACATCAAACACATGTAAGGAAACTAATCATGTTCCACATATTTCCCTCCATTTTTAAAAACCTATAGACCAATTAAGATTTAAAAGGACAACAACTGAAAGAACAAATGTGCATGTAAAAAACTCCGTACATTAAAATACATTGGTAGATTGTTCTACCAAACTATGTAAAGAGCATGTATTAGTATATATATATGTATAGCCCATACAATTCATCTTAATCAGACATAATAATTCATCTTTTGATTCTCCTTCCCTTTAACACAGGTTTCAAGGGGACCATACCATTCAGTCCAGAGCCCCTATGGGCTCCCATGCGTAGGATCCATTTTAACTCTTGTGTTTCAGTTTTATTAGTTATATCCCGTTCTATGACTCTCCTGTATAACCTGCAAGGCCTGAAATTTAAATTGATGACTCCCTTCTTCAGTCAATGCATGTTTAGCTACAGCACTACACTCATGTTTCATCCTTGTACAGTAATCATGGTCCCTAATTCTTTCCCTTAGCCTGCGATTTGTTTTGCCTATATAAAACTTGAAACAAGTGGTGCAGTGGGCAATATATACCAGGTTTTTTGTATTGTAATCAGCTTTACACCTTAGGTGCCACAAATATCCAGTATCAGGGTGTCTAAAATATCTAGATTCATCTATGAATGAACAGTAACTGCACTTCCCACATGCCAGAGTTCCAAAAAGATCATTTCCCTCTGGTAAAGGCACCCTCGAGTAGCATAACTGCTGCTTCAAATTTAAACCATTCTTAAACATGTACCTAGGTTTCATGCCAACTATCTTGACAATTTCATCATCAGTTAGCAGAATATGCCAGTTCTTATTAATCACTTGCTTCACAGCCTGTAAACCCTGTGCATAAGGTAGTACAATTGGAACAATATTGACACCAGCCACTGTCCTATCACTCCTATCCCCTCCTCCTAATATATAGGGTCTACCTCTCCCTCCTTTATCTCTTTTCACGCATGCACAAGCACGCTTAACTTCATTACTAGAATAGCCTCGAGCGGTAAATGCCATTTCTAAATACTCAAGACCACGTTCAAAATCCTGCTGTAATGATGACAATCTAGAAACCCTGAGAGCTTGTCCCTCAACAATGTTGGGGAACATATGTGGTGGTGGATGCATACTACTCCTCTGCAAAAAAGAATGTTGGTAGCAATCCTTCCTATGTACACTAGTTTGTATCTCACCATTAGTTCTTGTAATGGTTACATCTAAAAAATGGATCTCATCAGGAGAACACTGGTATGTGAACCTAAGGAAACCACTGCTACTATTAAGGTTGTGCACAAATTCATGCAAAGATTTGCGGTCACCCTTCCAACAAATGAAAAGGTCATCTACGAACCTGCGAAAAAACTCCACATTGCTATCTTTGATGTACCTCTCCTCCCATTCTTTCATAACAATATTAGCATATACATTAGCACAACTGGTCCCCATCGCAACACCTGACCTTTGCCAGTAGTATTTATTGTCAAACAAAAAAACATGATATTCCAACACCATTTCCATCAACATACATGTAAAATCAGCTCTCATCTCATTATATGTCCCATTTTTCATTAAGCAGGCCTTAACCATCTCTAATCCTTCACTATTGGGGATACAAGTGAACAAGGATACTACGTCCAAGGTCAACATTAAATCGAACTCATTACCATTGCTTCCTACCAAGTAGTTATGTAAATCCAGCAAAAAATTCTCAGTATCTTTAAGTATCACCTCATAACCTTCAAGAACTTTTTAAGCTCTTTATCCAAGTGCACAGAAACATGTAGACATATTAAGAAGGAATTTACCCTTTTTCAAGGACAATCTGTGAAAACCAAAAATAAATTAAATGTATAAATAAGTGAAAATGGGCCTTTTATTGAACAAATATTTGATACTTCACATTTATCAGACGGTTCACTGAAATGTAGTTTCTTCAGAGGAAATATATTTGGTTTCTAAGTCACATAAGTGACAGATTTTACTTTTGCCCTAAGGCAGGGGTTTTAAATGAGAATACTTAGTGAGATTGTAAGAGTGGGTTCCTAAGCACAAAGTTTCAGTGGGCACAGCTGTCCACTTTCATGTGTCTTCTTTTATTACTCCAGCACTAAAATACATTTCAATACTAAACTCTGCTGTGACACGCAGTACTAAACTAGCCAGTGCTCAAATTATCAACAAGTGCTATGCATGTTCCTTTTACATACCAACTACAATATTACTAATGCTATCAAGTGATATTCACAATAACCGTGGTCCACCATCCCTACTTAAAACCATTTCCTTGATTCTTGATTTATGAACAATGCCAGTGATTTAAACACTGCACATATACATCACTGCAAGACGTGTCCAAAAATTTAAAATTATTGTTTTTATGTTAACCAGGGGCGGCTCATGTTATAGGACTGCAGGACTGCAGCCCTCCCACCTAAAAAACAAATAAAAATGAAACAGAGAAACACAAACACCGTAAAATTCCCGGACGCTCTAAAATAGATGGGAACACTCTCAGACTGCTTTCTCAGCAGTCTAGATAGGGGGAAAGGCATCTCGGCCCCAAGATGCCCAGCAGTCTGTGTGGCGGTGACGTCACGAAATGGAGGCACTCCAGACTGCAGCAGCAGCAGGCTGGACCAATCGGGGATTTGGACTGTTCGGGATGGACCAATCGAGTGAGGGATATTGGTGGCAAGGGATTTGGCTTATTGGCAAGGTAAATTTAGCTCGTAAGGTAAGCAGGCAAAGGGACTGTTATTTAGCTCATCGGCAAGGTGTGTGTGTGTGAAATGCCCCAGTTGCTATATATTGGTAGCTAGAGCAAACTCATGGTGGTGTGGTAGGGAATACCTCAGGCTTGAACACTGTACCTTGTATGCAGGTGTTAAGGGCCTGAATTCCTTACCCACCACCATTTGTAAAAAATTTCCAGATTTTTGCCTCATATTTGATCTGTTCTGTTCCTCATAATATCTGTGGTTTCTAAATGTTTAAATACTTAGATATTTCATGGTGCAGTGGTAGCATTGTTGCCTCACAGCTGCAGGTTTGATTCTTGGCTGGGGTGCCTTCTGTGTGGGGTCTGCATCTTCTCCCTGTGTTTGTGTGGGTTTGCTTTTGTGTTCTCCCATGTTACAAAGACATGTCGGCATTATTTCTTCCTGAGCCTCTGCTGAAAATTGTTTTTTTGTTCCAAGTCAGACTGTCCTGGTTAACAAATGTTAAATAAAATTGACAGGCATTTGAATTTCAGACTTAAGGTTTCTGAATGTTTAATTCTTTAAATATTTGATGGTGCAGTGGTAGCATTGTTGCCTCACAGCTATAGGTTTTCTGGTTTGATTCTTGGCTGGGGTGCCTTCTGTGTGGAGTCTGCATCTCCTCCCTGTGTTTGTGTGGATTTGCTCTGGTGTCCTGCCATTTTACAAAGACATGTGTCTGCAGTATTTCTCCCTGGGCTTCTGCTGAAAATAGTTTTTGTTCTGTCAGAAGTAAAATTGACAGGCATTTGAATTTCAGACTTCATATTCTTTGGAAAATACATAGTAACACAACCTTTTATTCTAGCAATTTTCTAAGTTTATAAGATGAATATTTGAAATTTGTCCCTATTTTTGGGACTGTATTCCCCCATTATTGGCTTCATCCAGGTTTTTTGTGCTAAGGTTGACAGCTATGGCAAGAACTGAATTCACTGAATATGTTTGAGGGCTGTATTCCCTCATTACTAGGTTTGTCCAGCTGTTTTGTGCTAAGAGGTTGACAGCTACGGTGAGAACTGAATTCACTAAATGATAGCCATTTAAGTTTCAGTCTTCCTCTCTTTCACAAAGCAGCTGATTTGGCATAGTGATATGTTGCTCTGACTGTTTTGCACAGGGACCTTGGCAGTAAACTGTATGGTGGTAACACAGCATTTTATTCTAGCAACTTTCCAAAATTATACAAGCAATGTTTAATGTGTCCTTGGTTTTTGACCCCCCCCCAATACATTTTGGCTTTTTCCAGATTTCTTGTGCTGCGAAGTTGAGATGCAGTTGAGTATTGAGTAGATTTTACAAGGAGCTGAAAGATGCAGGGGAAGAGAAGTGTATTGCTGTTTATGCTGAGTCTGCTTGCATTGTTAATAGTACAACAGGTTGTGTACTTGCTTTTGATGCAGAAGGCTGTGGGTTCTATTCCCACAAGGGGTGGATGCTGCCATACTGAGAATGTCCTCTTTGGTGAAAATACTAACTATGAGCCTGTTATCAGTTTGCCATCCATTTCCTATTGCAATATTACTAGCGTATCATTTTATTTAATGTAATATAGGCAATTTATTCCTCAGGGGCAACAGACACTTTATTTTTCGATGAAACCATGAAATATAAAGGTGTTTGCTAGCAGCAACCTCTTCATTCATTACAGATTTCTTTAATGTGGAATTATTTAGATAACTTTTACTTCTTCAGAGATTGTGCATATTTACTGATAATGGTGGACTGTAGAATTGTGCATATTTACTGATAATGGTGGACAGTAGAAGTCTGAGTAGGCTTTTATGATGGAAATGTTCTGAACTGGGCAGTTTTGTCATTATGGGTGCATGCATTTTGTTTCATTGTTTACTGGAAAAATGTTCTGAATTGGGCAGTTTTGTCATTATTGGTGCATGCGTTTTGTTTCATTGTTTACTGGAAAAATGTTCAAAACAATACATTTAAAATGCCCTCTAACAACTGTACTGTATTGTACAAGGAATATAATTTAGTACAATCAGGAAGGTGTATCAAAGAGCACATGTATGTTTCATGTGCAAGGGGCCTATGATTTGAAAACAGCCCAAAATTAATCTTTATCTGCCACTGGAAAATGTATTTTCTTTGAATGTGGGTTTCAATGCTGTTTCAATGAATGTGTTTTAAGGGCAGAGAAGTTTTAATGCTAAGTCTGTTTTCATTGTGAGACTGCATTGCTTTGTTTAGCAGATGTCTTAGTGTTTATGTTGTAAAATGCAAAATAAAACTTTCAAATGAAGTCCAAATCATCATAGAAGTAAAGCAGTATGCACATTAGTGTTTATGGTAAAAGGAGTGAAATAGCCAAGTAATGGATCATTGGAATGGCTGCAGGGGGGAGGCTCCATTCGGCCATGGCTTTGTGAAGGGGAAGGGTGGCAAACTAAAAGACAGCCCCAGCTGAACTATACCTCCCAACTGTCCAGATTTTCAAAGAATGAATAGATCTTTGCTTCTTATTTTTGGTTTGTTCCTCATAAAATCTGTGGTTTTCTGGGAAATCATTTAGGAATTAAGTCACTAAATAACGACACACTGAGTTTCAGACTTCATAACCTTCAGAAAAATGCATGCTAAAGTAAGACCTGTTATTCTATCAACTGTCTCAGTTTGTACAAGAGCAATTTTTAGTACTGTTTATATGTCCCCCAATATATTTGGCCTTCTCCAGATTTATTGCATTAACAGGTTGAGTGGAACATGCAAATAAATTGCTTTATAGAATTAGGCATAACCAAACCTCTCAACTGTCCCCGATTTTGGCTCAAAATGTTGCTCTTCCCCTAATAATCCCTCTGCAAAATAGCAATTTTGGAAGAAAACATGGAGGGTTTACAATTAAGAAATAACTGTAATAATTAGTTATAGACTACTTTTATTTCAGAAAAGCATGTAGATTCTTTTATTTTATCAGTTGCTCAAGTTATCAGTACTAATATTAAAGTGTCCCTTCTTTGACAGGTTCCCAGCTGTATTGTGTGGCTATTTTATATTTTTGCATCACATTTTTTGGTCCATTTTTCATAAAATTGTGGAGTTTTTTTGGCAAATTAGTGAAAAATCATTAAAGACTGAAGTTAGAAAATAATGATAGACATTTGAGTTTCAGATTTCATACCCTTCAGAAAATTCATACTAATGCAAGACCTATTCTATTATCTCTCTAAGTTTATAAGAGCAATATTTAAAAATTGTCCTTATTTTTGGGCCTTTGTCCCACTTCTATGTATGGCTTTGTCCATATTTCTTGCTCTGAGGTTGAGAGGTATGACAAATGTGTCAGGGCCATCACAGTCAGCTAGAGACATTTCAAATTGTGACATACTTGTTGCACCCCACTCCCCCATGTAGTGACTCTGGATGTGTCCAAGCAAGGCAAGGAGTAGTTATGCAGTGTAAATGTGCAGAGTATCCCCCCATCCAAGGTAGACACAAGTACTACAGTGGCTTTTCATCTGTCCTTGATTTTGCAGAATGGTCTAGCTTCTGTCATATTTTTGTACTGTTGATTTATGCTTATTACTCAGAAAGTGCCTGTTGCTCTGTGTTTAAGTAGCAATGCTTTAATGACCATCAGGTAAGCTTGTCTGAGATTGTAAGATGCAAGTAAGCTTTAATAAGCATACTGTTAAAGAATTGCCAACATTGAAGGCCTTTCTGTTGTTGCCATGGAGAGAATACTTACATAACTAGATAATGTATAAGCCTTGGGTATTGAAATGCATATGACAGTATTTGTAATAAAGGACAGGATTACGTTATTTTTAAGAAGCTCATTACACTTGTTGGAGACTTCCAGTCATCTCTTCAGGCTTTACCCGTAAACTAAACAGAATGCCAATCATGTGTGGTCCATAACCTGTACAGTAATCCTTTAAGCAATGTATCTTGAGCTTGTTTCTTGTTTGCTTTTCATTTTTTATTTTGATCATGTTGTCCCCATGAAACAAGCAGATAGTTGTCAGGCAGCAGGTCTTTTTTGGATAAGAAACATTTTTACAAGTGGGGGCATCACAGAGATTTCTACATTCAGCATGTTACTTGGTACTTTAATAAAGCTGAATATAAATTATAATTAGAACTGCAGTGCAAGGAGAAGTGGTTTGAGTTGAGTGCTGCTTGTTTTTCTTATACTTGATTTTGACTGGCATTCCAGTAATGTATTTAAAAAGTAATTTATTTTTTCATGCCTCACAACCTTTTGTTTCCTTATAGATATTAAGTAAGCTGTCATGCAGCCAATGCATTGAAATATTTTTATTCTTCTACACTTAATTTTGTCTTGATTGGACTCTCATAATGACTGTTTGGCAGCCATGGCAGCGTATTTAATTAAAGTTAGTTTATGTGGTTTTGAGCATAGCTCCTCCCCTTTCTAGTTGGCCACACCCTATCATTGGCCCCACCCATTCAGCTTTCTCCTGTAGCCCGCCTTTGATTTGAAGTCACCAGCTGACACTGATGTTAACTAGACCACCTCAGAATCTCTGAAATGTGTATGAAACCATCTGACTTTGGCAAAGTCATTACCCTCTCAGTTATGCCATCCTTCGGTGTGGCAGGACACATAAGGTTGCAGGAGGAGTGACTTTAATGTACAGATACAATCTCTTCTGCTTTGCTTTACATGATCAAGTCCTGACTTCTCTTCATCGCAAGTCCAACATACCCCATGTCAGAGTCATTGAAGCAAAGCTCCTTACCATTATTACCTGTGTATTCCTAATGTCAGGCAAAAATGAAACCATCACTGAAGACGTCTTGCATTAGTTAAATTGTGATCTTATCTCTGAGATTATAGTCAAGAGACTTTAATTTTACCTGACTTCTTGCCAGTGGTGCCCAAAATCATCACTCACTACAATTCTACTATCCTTCTCAACTCATCTTGGGACCAAACTGGACTGACAGACACAGAGTCAGGGATAGTTTACTTGAACCCCTTGAATCTACTTGAACATCTTCCATTCATATGTTCTCTATAGTTATAAGAGTGATCATCTTCTGATCTTCAACATTTGGAACCCCACTAAAGTACAAAAACCTACAAAACTTCCTCTTTTCACATAACATTTGTAAATGTCACATCACATTTTTTACCAAGCAGTTATCAAACAATAGCCCGTCTTTTCTCTGTTTTCTTCTTCTGGATGAAGCTGCCTCTTACTTTGATTATGTTTTCCTAAGAACGCTAAGAAAATGTGTACCCCTTCAGAAAAATGTACTCATGCCTTTCCTTAGTGTAGATAACCACAGAAATCAAGAAAACTATGAACTATTGCAGTTGTCTTTGATATTCATATCAGAAGCGTGTCATATATATGACTTCATTAGATTTTGTACAGCAAGAAACAGTGCAAAAATGCCTTTGTTGCAAGTAAAAAGAAATCCTGTTTCATTAAGCAAAAAAAGCAATGCATTCATAACCCAAAACTTCTAGAATATGTTTGATCATTATCTACACCCAGGTAATTCCCACACCCCTGTCCATAGTTAGATGATACCACAACAGCTGAAAGATTTACCAGGCACTCCTAGACTCTGTACAAAACCCCACAACCACCACCTCATCATCTTACAGTATTACCCTTACCACTCAGTCATCATTATTTTACTGTCGAAACAGTACCTACTATCACTGTTTGTAAGCAACTTAGAAAAACTGAACCTAGCTCACCTGTCATAAGCAACCTGCTACCAGAATTTCTAACAATCACAGCTCCTTCCATTGCCTACCCTATCACAATACTGATAAACATCTACAACATGAAAATAACTGATGGAAC
Source organism: Protopterus annectens (assembly GCF_019279795.1). Classification (NCBI taxonomy): domain Eukaryota; kingdom Metazoa; phylum Chordata; order Ceratodontiformes; family Protopteridae; genus Protopterus; species Protopterus annectens. The sequence continues at coordinate 1,959,068,346 of NC_056731.1, forward strand.
ATTTCTTGCCAAGGATACCACACATCCAGCCAGGCTACAAAACTTAGATTTACCTTCCTCTTGCACCATGCATCTGACCTAAAACCTATGTAAAAGACTAAGTGCTGGTACTTAAGGGACATGCATAAGCAAAGGTCCTCAGAACTTTCTTGCCTTTGATCTGTGAAGCAAGACTCTGTCAGAATTATGATCTATCAGTTGTACAAAGGGATCTAGCTGCATTCACTAAGGACAGCTAAGTACCCCACTGGGGACCCTTCCTTTTTTCACATTTTTTTTTTGATATTGTGATTTTTGTGTCATCTAAGTGGGAGGGCGGGCTGTGACTGTGGTTGGCAAATCCCTATTTATGACAGGGATACTAAGTGTCTTTTATGACAAAGACCTGGACTCAATATTTAAGAGTATGCTATTTGTCAAGCCTTTGTGCCTATGAATCTTAGAAGCTGTTTGTCATCCCTGAAAATATACTTAGAAAACAAATGTCTACAGGCTGTCATGTGTTCTAATATTCAGTTGGAATCCCCTTCCTTGTACATCCCTCTATAACCAAAGAAAATTTAAATAATAGAAAGATGTAAATCTTCCCACTTCTTTCTCTAGGTTGGAGTCAAACATCTCTTTCAAGGCCTGCAGACCATCTACCATGTGGACCTGTTTCCCAACTTCAAAGATCTGTTGAAGACCATTAATGTTCAGACAGCTAGCATGTCCCAAAAAATCAGTCAGATGGCCAACAAAGCCACAAATGGAGAGCTGAGGCTAGTTATATAAGAGGTGCCTGGAGGTATTCCTTAGGTTTTTGTCAGTAAGAATGTCTTAGGCACCCTCATGGAGGTACATGTGGGGTCTGCTCAGCCGTGTATTGTTTCTTTTGATATTCCAAAAATGATAAAGCAGAAAACTAGACATATCTCCCGTCCTGCTACCTCTCCTCAAATGAGACATAAATCCTCTCTTGCTACTTCTGCTGCCAGTAACCTTCAACAGGAGTAGAACAACTTTTGTCAGAGACTTTTTAAAAAACACAATAAAAACAGCCAGAGTGCAAGCAAAACTCTTATTTAATGAAATACAGTGAAGCGCTTTTCGTTTGTAAAATAACAAACTTCATCAGACTAAAACAGTGTTAAACCACAACTGAACTACTTAAATAGCATTTTATAAGCCCGCCCTACACTAGAAAGGAAATGATGTCATAACAAAATTTAAAATTTTTAAAAATATATAAAGCACATATATATAAAACTTCTGACTAGTGCAACAAAACACACACACACACTCACACACACACACTAGTCACACACCTTCACACAAAAATTTAAGGTAACAATACTAACAAAACTAAGAGACTATGACCTTAGACTACAAAGGCTAAACACTACTTCCTTTTAAATAAAAGGGAAGGGGATAGCCTCTAACTTAAATGGCCTACTTAGGGAGATGGAGGTGGGGGGGTGGGGAGAAACTCTCTAAGTAAAATCGAGTTTCCTAAAGGTCAGAAAACACAGGGAAACTAAGACTAGCCTACAGTACTACTCTGATTTAACAAAAAAAATTTGAAAAGTATACACTAAAGGTTTAACTACTAAATATACAAAAGATTAATACGACCTGAGCCAGTGAAGCGCAACCTCGTAGCCGAAGCAGCAAACGAGATCTGGGGGTCTGGCACCAGGCATTGTGGGATATAGGGAGGCCTTGAGCCAGTAAGTAGCTCTCGAGCTTTAGAAAATGGCCAAGTCGAACCCAACCAGCAAGAAAGAAGGCAAGAGAAGAAAACTAACATGGAATGGTATGGTAGGTACATAACTTCTTATTCTCCTTTATTTTCCATCTAGCCAAGGGAAATCATCCTACATATTACCCCGCAGGATGACTTGCTCCCACAACAGAAGGGTTCACTAATTTATAGATTTATAGATTAGTACTAGGCTTATTACCTTTGTTGGCAATTTTAAACCTAGCTAATTATCCCATGTGAGAATTAAAACCTGCACCTTGTGTCTGCAAGGTAAGCACCTTAACCATTCTGCCATCCTTTATCCAAACCTAAAGATACTGAACCTTGAAATCTGAATGATAGTCTTTTTTTTCTTTCCAGGCACCTTTACTCTGAGAACATAAAAAAGCCTTTTTTTCAAAGTAACTCTTTATTGTATTCCTGTATGTATTTTGCAGTGAGATAGCTAACCCAAGCAGAATGTACATGTTCTCAAAATCAAGTAATAAAAATGAGAAGCAATTGCTCTTTGAAGTTTAAATTGTCCATTTTATTCAAAGTAATGAACACTTTCATCTATCAAACTTCATCAGATACAATTTTCATTAATGAAAAACCATTACAATTTGAGTTGTTTAAATAATTCTAAAAAGGGGGGCATGGTGTAGAATGGCCCATATGACTAGAGGGGGTAAGGCTATGGTTCCTGACTGCTCTGAATTAAACACAAGCTTTGTCTCCCACTAAGTCATAAAAATATTAGCAAATATGGGAGCACAGGCCATGTCCATGGAAGCACCTGTAATTTATTGAAAATACCCTCTCAAAAACATAAAATTATTAGACAACCCAATTTCCATTGGAGACTACCTAAAGGGCTGAGATACTGGAAGTATCCAACTGGGTTAAAGCAGATTTTGCTTTACATAGTGATTTATTGGAACTGAATTGAAACAAGGGTGAGAGTTAAGGGAGATTTTAATATGCCACATTGATCAAGAAATGGATCAACTTAATAATTATGCAACAACCCCCCATTAATATTCAAAAACATGCACGCTGATTGGTCAGTGTGCACATTGTAAATCAGTTATAGTAATGGAAAAAAGGTCCGGTCGCCCAGACTTTTTCCATTACTATAACTCTTTTTTCAAGCAACGGAGAATGCAAGATCTCCGTTGCTTCATACTGTCTCACTATGTCAAACTCCTTTAACATAGCGAGATAGTTTGTAAAAAGCAACGGAGATCTTGCTTTCTCCGTTGCTTTTTCAAAACTGCCTCGCTATGTTAAATGGGTTTAACATAGCGAGACAGCTTTAAAAAAAGCAATGGAGATTCTCTGTTGCTTTTTTTAAAGCTGTCTCGCTATGTTAAACCCATTTAACATAGCAAAACAGTTTATAAAAAGCAACGGAGATCTTGCTTTCTCCGTTGCTTTTTTCAAAACTGTCTTGCTATGTTAAATGGGTTTAACACAGCGAGGCAGCTTTAAAAAAGCAACAGAGATTCTCTGTTGCTTTTTTAAAGCTGTCTCGCTATGTTAAACCCATTTTACATAGCAAAACAGTTTGTTAAAAGCAGCGGAGATCTTGCTTTCTCCATTGCTTTTGCCCACAGCTCTGATGTACTGCGTAGTACATCAGAACTGCCGCAGAATACCAGACAGCTGCGGAAGGGCAGCAAGGAGGCATTATACAATGCCATTATTTAAGAAAAGTATTTTTTTTTTCTTAAATATTGTCATTGTATAATAGCAATAACCCACTTCTGGGTGTGGGTAATGCTGGATTTACCCATGGTTGGCTTTGTTTGGCCACTCGGGCTTCACCCTCATAACCAAACCACACCAACCGTGGGTAAATCCAGCATTACCCCAACCAGGCATGGGTTATTGCTATATTATATCATTTCTGGTAGTAAGGACCTATTATTTTGTTATATAGAATATAAATACAAATAAATAGTTACTTGAACTGACTCTTTGTGTGTTGATATCTAAAACAAGAAAGAGAAGAAATTAAAGAGTGATAAAAAAGATTTCGACCAGAAGTAGGCTTATCCCACACCAGGAGTCGATGTTATTGTCTTATCCCATGAGACACATGTTGCAACTGCTTTACAAGATGTATTTGAACTGCATTGTGATGGGTACAAAATGAATGGGTTTTGGATTTTCCAGCCCTGTAGAAGTCTGAGCATCTAATGAATTCTGGGCACTCCTGTGTCAATTCCAATCAGACCTACAGGGAATGGGTCAGAACAGGACCAAGGTAGGGAGGGTGCATCAGTCCCTCAGGATGAACATAAATTGAATTGTGTGGACATTATTTCTAATTGTCATGGTGATTTTAAACTTGGGAATGCATTGAGTGAAATGGTTGGAGCCCATGAACTGCAGTGGCAACTCAGAACAGGAGCTGATAATTCCTGGGGTTTAATCAGTCAAGTTTCTATTTCTTGTATTTTAAAATTAAAATCATTGTTTGAATGACAATAAAACACTCAATATTTATTAAAACAAAAAACAACCGGCAAGTGCTTTAATTCACAAAGAACGTCTTCAGACCTGAAGAAGTTCTTTATGAATAAAATCATAAGTTTATTCATATCTTAGAACTGTTGTTTTTAACATTGTGCTGAGTTTTTGGTAGATATTCATGTTGTAATTTAAATGTAAGTCACATGAAAGTTGTTGTTTTATAAAAGGAAGTAATGTTTATATGACAATGCTCTGATAAAGTCCATTGTATAGAAGGATGAAAGAACTAAAGTCTGATCATTAAATACTGCCTGTTAGAATCCCATGGTGTTCATTTTATTTAATGGCTTTATCTACGTTAGTATTGGTTCTAAGAATAATTTCATTTCTGATGTGAAACTTCTTCAGATTACTAGAACTAGGGCAGTAGAAATGACAGCTATTACAAGACAAAAATAAAAATTTAAAAAATACAATTAGCCATAAAGTTAAAAACCGTGGTGGGAGACTGCCATAACCAGCATTGCCTAAAACATTTCCACAGATCTTGTTAACTTAATCACCAGTGTGGTTGGTTTGTTTTATTTGTGAAACAGTGCAAAACCTAATTGAGTGTTCCTGTACTGAGTAAATAATTTGGAGATAAAGAGGATAATGATATGATCATTGGACAGTAAAAAATATCGTATTAGACATTATGAATCCAGAATGTGAACAAGCCTTTATGGAGCTATTGGTGGTTGATTGGTGACCCCAAAACAGATCTCTGTTTGGGGGACTAATAGCAAATTATGAAAGCATGTTCTTTACTTTTCTCTACCTTATCCTATGGTGTTTTGTGATAAATTTGTCATGGAAAAGATCCATAAAAAAATCCTAGGAGAAAAGCTTGGCCCACTTGTTTAGGGCTTGCTTTAGCTACTTGTTCAAGTTTCAAATCAACATGAGTGTCTAGTTACAGTCACTTTACTGAACGGTTTTAGGGCTAGATTCCTTCACATTAACTAGAGTCTCTTACAGTCGCTACAAAAATTAAAGAGCAAAAGCTAAAAAAAAATCCATATAGACTAATATGACTGCAGAACAGATGCACAGACCAGGAGGGCATAAGCCATGCATACGAACAGCAAGAAACACCCTCCACCTCAAAAAGACCATATGCAAGAAAAAAAATACAGAATCTACTCAGAAATCAAACCACACAAGAAAAAATGCAGCCTGTATTGAAACACTGGACTCTACACCAAAAATTTGGGAACATACACAATAGGATTTTTGAGGAGAGAATTTCCCCCTAAGACCAGACAAAATTTTCATCGCTTGTACCCCACAGACTCCCCAGCCAGAAAACTGATGAGGACAAGTGATGGAACAAATGGAGAAAGAATGTGACCTACAACAGAGATATGGAGAGCAACAAAAGAGCCCCAGACCTCACAGCACCCATCCTCAATGAGACAGGAACTGGCAAGGAAAACAGGACATCAAGAACTTCCAATATACTATATAAGTGGACACCAACTGAACTCCAGATTACAGTGTGGAACCACAGCATGAAGCCACTAACCAATGGAACTTAAAATACTGGAAAAAGTTCTTATGTTTATTCTCCACAGCAGAAACGACCCAGTTAAGATATTCATAGACCTCAAACTGTGTTAGAAAATTAAAACTGAAGGCGTTTTTCCACAAAAAAAAGATACAAGAAAAAAGGCTGACAACAACACTGGAATGGATCTTATAACTACAATGGAAAAAATTCAGTGATTTTTGCCCTCCCCTATGAAAGTGACTTGGAGCATATGAAGCAAAACGCAAGACTGAAATAATGAAAATTCTTGACGGAAAAAGGAATGGGAAGAGAAAGTACTACAGTATTTCTAAGAAAGAAAGGCTAGTCCTTAAAGAACTCTGCAGAGATTAGACTAGAAAGTTCACAAAAGCCAATAAGGGAGAGGGGCATCTTAGTAATGGATATTGCAGCCTACACTAACAAGATATGTTAAATAACCCCCATTACCATGGCAAAGTGGATCAGGGTACTTTTCAATCTGTCTTTGACAATACTTGTGGAATGCTGCAAATGCTGCTTGATATGGAACTTACAGGCAATAAACTCCACAAATGTCTCTCATTCCCACACCATAAGGTACCATCATTCTTCAGTATCATTCCAAAGACATGCAGTAGGTGGATCGGACAGTCTAAATTGGCTATAGGTCTGAGTCTGCATGAGACTGTGTAGTATGGAAGAACAACTGCAGCAGGGCAAGCCACCAGATGGTGTGAAACTTGGCTGTAGATGATTGTCCCTGTTGAAGTGACACCGCCGACTTCATGTGCATAAATGGGAAAAGGAGTTGTGGATCAAAGGTTCTTGCATCCCAAAGCAAAATAAAATTTTCAGGAAACTTCTATACAGACCAGTTGTTGTCAGTGAAAGGGCCATCAGTGAGCCCATGGCCATATATTTAGAAGTTGCCACCAATCCATTAGCAGCTGGCCCTAAATCATTTGTGTTGGACAAACTGGCTTTCTTACAAAAAATCAAGGAAATCAGGCTTCAGCAAAATGCCCTGTTGGTCACAGTATCTATCTATCTATCTATCTATCTATCTATCTATCTATCTATCTATCTATCTATCTATCTATCCATTCATTCTTTGTTAACAGGGTTAGTCCTACTAGGCTAGTGACCTCTGTTCAGGAGAAACCCTAGGTGATAATTATACTACTAAGGTTAACTTGACCATGGGATCTTTTATATCCACCTGAGCTTCCACCAACTCAAGCAGATGGGACATTGGACTCCTAAGATGACACACTTAGGAGTCCAACACTCCCCCATGCTGCACTGCAGTCAGCACTCCATTTACCTGGTGTGAGAATAGAACTCACAATCTTCTGTACCAAAGGTGAATGTTCTACCTGTTGTGCCACTGACACTGCAAGATGTAGAAGCACTATATATGGTATTACCTCATAGTTGCTGTATCAAAGTAGTAGAGTAAGCACTTTTAAAAGGAACAGGAGAACTTGCCAGGAGAAATCCAAAATACCACTATAGTGATATAAACCTTTCTCAGCAGCAGCTACTTTGGTTTCAACAAGGACAGACAACCAGAATAAAAATGGGAGCAGCAATGCCTCCAAGACTAGCCAATGTAGCACTAGCCAAGTGGGAAACAGAGAAGGTCTGTAACTCAGATTTTCAGCCTAGCATTGCCTGGTACCTGTGATTCACTGATGACATTTTTGTCTTATGGACAGGCATTGAGGGTCAGGTCCTTGAATTCTTTGACTATATTAACAATTCCACTGACTTCCTCAGGTTTCCTGTACACTATAGCAGTCACAAACTGGGGAGTTCCTAGGATAGGTTGGTAATAGCCTTTAGAAAGGCTCCTAGGAGCTGACCTGAGGTGGTGCCTCAGTTTAGGCTTAAAAGGGCCGGCTCCTGGTGTGGGAAGTGCCTTAGCCAGCTATAGAAGGTGTACTCGAGTCTGGGGAGGGGTCCTTCTTCAGGTAGGGAAGGGGCCCATTCTACACATGGAGCCCAAATGAAGATTTCCTGCCTGGTGAGGAGCAACTCCCACTTTGGTCAACTAAAAATTGGTGTAGCCTTAATAAAGGCTCTGTCCAAATGCAGCCGAGTTCCCTCTGTTGGCCTTAGGAACTTCTGGTCCAAAGGTTCCTGGTGTGGGGGCTCACAATTCACTGTAGCCCTGGTATTATTAGCCACCCAGGGAGCAGTTGTCACCTTTGGTCTACCTAAGAGTTGTGTAACCTTTAAAAAGGCTACAAAGTTCAACCGAATATCTGTCAAGGTCCCTCAATTAGCCTTTAAAAACGCTGGGAAGTCATGGACACAGTAACAGTAGTAAAGCATAAGGAACAATGAACAAAAATAAAGAACACACCCTATATATCTGACAAAATCAAATGAAAAACATGAAGAGGCTAGGGCGCAATATAGCCACACTCAAGAGAGACGTAAACCTGAGACAAAAAAGGTAACGATCAATCTTAAAGTTTCGAGTAATTTATTCAACCCATCGAAGCATAGTTCTACATAGTGAGACAGAATGGTACAGAGTTCGTGCTTATAACCATATAGCTTAGGGCGTGGTGGTGAGCCCCATCCCTAAAGTGGCAGAGTTTTCAAATTCCACATTTTGGACCATTTGGTCAAGGCCCCACACAGAGGGAACTATAACGCTCTAGTGGCAGATCGTGATACAGGCAAGGACGAGTCCAGGACTGAACTATGCTGAATCCCTTATTCCCATTTTGGATCTAAGGAAACTACAGCACTGATTCCCTCAGGCTATGGACGATACATTATCCACAGTAAGCTTTACCCTGCTGTTGAGTTTGTATACTTTTCGTTAGAATTTATTCCCATGTTTTACCGTTGTTTCACCAGGAGTTTACCGTTATGTTGCTTAGGGTTTCGATATGATTTTCACTTTTTTTCCTGTTTCACATTCATCGCATTTATTGTCTGTTTTTACTTTGATTTAGGCTCCTATTACTCAGTTCCACTTTGTCAGATAGCTTTTGCACATTCTTTGTTGACCCCCTATTAATCCTGCATTTTTATTAATTAACCTTTTCAGTTTACTTAGTATTTCCACCTTGGTCCACCTACCCCTACCCCCCCATTTTCTTTATTTCCTTCTTTGTTCATCTTTCTTTTTCTTTATTTGATTATTTTTCCCACTGGGGACCTGACCACTGCTAGGCCTTTACCCATCCACGTGGCCTCCGGAGTTTCCGGCACCATGTGGCATTTCCTCTCTACAGCTCCTTCGCCTTGCTTCCCATTCTAGCTAGGCTCTCCATCTCTCCACCCAGCCACAGCTCCTCCAGGCTCCCATTCATTCACTAAGCTTCACCCACGGACCTTTAATCCCACAATTTCCTGCTCGTGGCCCTTCTGACTCTGCGCCACGTGGCTAACACTGGCGCAGGACCGGGTGGTCAGGTGCAGAGTACTAAGTCATTTTAGGATATTCTCAGGTCTGTTTATTTTTTACTAATGATTTTATGTTCTAGTTTTTCAATTTTATGTTCTAGTTTTTCAGTTTTATGTTCTATTTGTTACTTTTTCCATTAATTTTGCATGGTTCGCACCGATTAGCCACATTGTTTATTCAGTCGGGATCACGGTGCCTTAAATAAAATAAAATTAATTAAAAATAAATAAAATAACCACAATTAGAAGAACCACTGTGCTACAGCCATCCTGAAGAAATCTTGTTACAAAAGGCATAGCCTAACACTCCACTTAGCCTAGTAGGCATAATGATCATAAAACAACTTGAACCACTTTTTAATTTCTAATAGTTATGTTTTGTTCTTGGTGTAACGAGCCCAAGGTTTCAACCAATGAGATTGTTAGGGGCAGTCGGTGGATGGGTTGACCTAATCCCCAACAAAGGACACTCCCACTTTAGGGATGGGCCTCACCACCATACCCCTAGCTATATGGTTATAAGCACAAACTCGGTACCATTCTGTCTCACTATGTGGAACTACGCTTCGATGGCTTGAATAAATGACTCGAACCTTTAAGATTGATCGTTCCTTTTTTCATCTCAGGTTTATGGCTCGCTTGAGTGTGGCTATATTGCACCCTAGCCTTTTCATGTTTTTCATTTGGTTTTATCATATATATATATATATATATATATATATATATATATATATATATATATATATATATATATATATATATGGTGTGTTATTTATTTTTGTTCGTTGTTCCTTATGCTTTACTACTGTTACTGTGTCCATGACTTCCCAGTGTTTTTAAAGGCTAATTGAGGGACCTTGACAGATATCCGGCTGAACTTTGTAGCCTTTTTAAAGGTTACACAACTCTTAGGTAGACCAAAGGTGACAACCGCTCCCTGGGTGGCTAATAATACCAGGGCTACAGTAAATTTTGAGCCCCCACACCAGGAACTTTTGGACCAGAAGTCCCGGCCTTTCCTAAGGCCAACAGAGGGAACTCGGCTGCATTTGGACAGAGCCTTTATTAAGGCTACACCAATTTTTAGTTGACCACATCAGGAGCTGCTCCTCCCTGGGCAGGAAATCTTCATTTGGTCTCCACGTGTAGATTGGGACCCCTCTTCAGACTCTGGTAACCTTCTATAGCTGGCTAAGGCACTTCTCACACTGGGAGCAGACCCTTTTAAGCCTAAACTGAGGCATCACCTCAGGTCAGCTCCTAGGAGCCTTTCTAAAGGCTATTTCCAACCTATCCTAGGAACTCCACAGTTTGTGGCTGATACTTCTAAGCTTAGCCTGACCCAGAGCTACCATTCTAGAACAGGAACAGCACCACAGTTACACCATATTTATGCTGCTAAAACTCAGGGGTATTCACTTAGACATTTTTTCTCGCATAATAGGAGTATTATACCTCATTACCTTGAGGCTACTTCCACTGATTTTTTTTTGTACACTATAGCAAAGAAAAAAATTTCTTAGGCCTTACCATCAGCAAAAGAGAAATAGACTGACAACTTAGCAATCTGTTCAGTAAACTGGCAAGAGTTAATATGCTTTTACCTGCCAGCAGCATGCACGGTCCAGATCATAAAACATAAAAGAATTAAGCCCCAAGGAATGCACATGGTAAGAGTTTTAAAAGAGATGAATAAGTTTAATGTGAATCGTAATCTAGGAAGAAACGTTTTGGCTCATGACTATGAAGGAGAACTGCATTTCATACTACATCCTGTCTAGGGAGACCCGGCTGCTTTTAAACCTGTTTACATCTCCACCTGTGCTTTGACAACCTTTACAAGGCTTCCAAAAATTATGCTGCCCATTACCTTGGATCTCGTCCACATATCTAGCTGCAAGATTATGAAGGAAAACTGGGATGTTATCAACAGTAACAAACAAATTGCTAAAGTGTTGGAAATGGACCTAGGTTTATCTTCAAGAAAAGCAAAATTATTACAGACTATCTTGAATCTAACAAGAAGACACTGAAACCCACAAAAATTGGACTTTCAAATGCAAAGCCCAAAATGGCTCATTCAGTGCACACACGAGTAACACAAATGATTTCACTTATCCAAATACTAAGAAAAAATACTACATCAGGTATAAAGCTGATTGTAATACAGAAATGGTGGTTTACAGAGCTCAGTGCACAAAATGTAAGCCATTCTATGTTGGAAAACTGTGATCTGATTAAAAATAAGTATGTCACATTTTTTTTCTGAAAATAGACATAGGAATAGTAGAAATGCCCTAGCAAAACATTTCATCGAGATGACGGCTCACTTGAGGTTTAAATTTCATGTCCTTGATAAAATTGTGGAAGAGAAAAAGAGAGCTTGAATACCAAGTGAGGTTGAATGCATAAAATAAACCTTGTCTCAATCTTGGATACTCGAGCAAGAACATCAGCTCAAAAAATGTAACAACAGGACCTTCTGTTAAGCACCAGCTAGACTGACTATACTGTCAACAGTTAATGACTCATGGCACTCCCCATATCTGATGTCACCCCCCATTCCCGTGCTATCAGCAGCAGCAGCTAGCTTACAGCTACACTACACCTCCCTTCCAGGTGCCTTAACTACCCATCATAATACTCAAACCCCTCTCTTTGTGCAACAGGATCCAGGAGAAGGATGTCTGGTGAAACCAGTGAAAAGTCACTGGCAGGAAATAATGAACAGCACAAATTAGAAATGGACCCCATCCTCTGCCATAGTCTCCACTTCCACTGGAACACAGAATGTGAAGTTCAGAAACCCTGTGAACACCTGATCAGCAGGCTTAGGGCCTTGGTTAGGTTCTCCTCCCTGCTGTTTGGATTTTGACTCCATTTCAAGCAAGAAGGAACAGGATCTGTTTTTTCTCTTACATTTTGACCTGCGCACAAAATGGCTTGTCTGTTAAGTAGGGACTGGCAGAAGTAAATCTGAGATTGATCACCACTGTATACTGGCTAGTCGGAATGGGATGAAGATACAACTGGACCCTCAAGATTATCTCAAGCAACTGCCACAAGGATGATCATTGCTTAGACTTTTGGTTTTTCAAATAGATCCTCACCTATTGCACGAGTGATAAACTTTCACTCTGATTTTGTAATGTATGTGAATTATTTTCTCTGCAAATTAAGCTTGATTTATATGTTTTAATGTGAATTGTTTTCTCTGAAAATAATGATAATGTATACATGTTTTAAATTAGGTTACAAAGAAATGTTACTTTCTCTTTAGTCCTAATTTTTTATGATTATTTCCACTCCTTGGTTTTTGCACTTCAATAAAGTGACTGTAACCAGTCTGTAACCTGCTTGAGTCCTGTTTCTTTTTGTTTTTAATAAGAATGGAAGGTGATCTTTAACACGGATCTTACAATAGTATTTATGAGAACAGTTTATTTGAACATATCATATGCTATTATCATTCTTGTACAACTAGTTTTTCCTCTTTTTTGGTTTGTTCTTAAGGAAAGTGTTTACTACTGTTAAGGCTGGAAAATTACATTTCCTCAGTGTGTATATATATATATATATATATGTATATATATATATATATATATATATATATATATATATATATATGTATATATATATATATATATATATATATATATAGGTCTACTTCAAATAATCAAAGTTTCAAAACATTGATCATCATATGGTCAAAGACCAGATGATCGAAGTTCTGAAACACTGAACATCACCATCTAACAGAACTGAATAGGAATGCTGCACCTTTGTAAAGAACAATAGATGTTAAGTTGTCAATCTCGCCTTCATTCTTGCTGGATGGGTTTGGAGCCGATCCTCGGCTCCGACTCGGCCAATACTAAAGCTCGAGAGCTATTTTTACCGGCTCGAGGCTCCCCTATATCCCACAATGCTAGGCGGTAAATACCCAGATCTCGTTTGCCACTTTAGCTGTGAGGTGCTTGTTTCTACCGGCTCTGCAGGTTAGTGACTTTTATAGTTGTCAAACTCTAAAATCCCCTTATTTTTCTTTAGGATAGTTAATCAATAGTCTTTTAGTTATCTATCCCTAGTTTTATTCGGGTTCCCCTAATTGTTTTTCCCGTTTATCCCCTGTTATTTTCCTTAGGCCTTCAGGCCCTCCTAACTTTTTTCCCTTAGTCATACTTTATTGTGTGAGTGATTGGCTTATTTTTCCCCTTTCTTTAAAGGTGTGTCTGTGTGTGTGTCTGTGTTTTACAGCCACTTTAGGATGTCTAAAGACTCCAAGGTCTCAGGCTTCAAGAAGTGTGACTCGTGCTGTCAGAAAATGTCTCTGACAGACGGTCACACTTCTTGTGTATATTGCCTGGGACCTTTGCACCTGCAGGACTCTTGTTCTGTCTGCCACGCTTTCAGTCCAAGAGTCCTGCAGGAACGCAAAAACAAATTGATACTTCGAGGCTTATTAAAGCCTGAAGGCTCCCTGACCCAGACTGCATCAGGAAAACCTTCTAAGCCTTCCAAGGCGTCGGCTCTAGCTTCGGAGCCGTCCGCTGGTGGCTCTAAGGCTGCTTCGACATCGACTCTGTCTGGAGCCGATGTTTCGAAGACTCAAACTATTACCTCGGCTCTGGCTGGAGCTGAGAGGTCCGAGACTCAGTCAGCTCCGATAGTTTTGTCGGAGCCATCTACTAGGAAGAGGTCGAGATCCCCATCCATTGGCTCTATCCACTCAGCCCCGGGATCTCCACTTTTATCAGAGAGGAGCCATAGGTCCCACTCCTCTCATTCCTCTAGACTGTCCGACCACGACTTAGAGAGGGTGGTGAGCAGACTTCTCAATTCCCAGGCTCTGGCCCAAGTACTGCATAGCCCTACTCAACGGTCAGTGGCTATACCCATCCCTTCCTCAGTTCCTCCTCCAATTCCCATGAGTTCGGAGCCGTGACTGTCGGTGTGTCGGAGCCGATACTTCCACTTTCGGCTCCGTCGTTGGCTCCGATCTCCTCCTTGGAGGGATCTGGGTGCTGGGCTTCCCTCGTCAGCTCCGAGGGGGCGAGTGGCATCAGACTCTTGTCCGAGCCTGTTCTCCCTCTTGGAGCTTCGGCGCTGGTGAGCTCGGCCCCGACATTGGCCTCGGAGCCATCCCTTTCGTTGCCGGGAGGAATCCTCGTCTCTTCAGAGCAGGGATCTTCGACCCCGTCTGATCAGGGCGCCTTCGAGGTCATGCAGAGCGTGCTAGACCCGGTGTCTGCTCCACGGTCGGCTCCCTCAACTCCTCTCTCTGCAGTGCCTGCGATGGTCTCTACCCACCCTCTCGTCCCAGACCGTAGAGAGCCAGCGTCTCAAGTTTCCCCACTGGGAATATCCTCCTCTTCCTAGGCTTCTCCTGATCCTTCAGGGGAACCCCCTCGGAAGAAACAATGCAAGAGGAAGCATATTGACTCCCCGAGTCTATCACCTCGGATACCGACTTGGATGAGTCAGAAGGGTCCCCATGGTCCTCCTCTGAGGATGTCTCCTTTTCAGACATCCTTGAGATCCTTAGACAGAGGGGGAACTGGTCCACCCTTAACCCTTCAGAGGACGAGTTGGTCTACCTTGAGGCTTTTGGCTCTCGCCATTTCACCTCCTGGGTATCTCCTCCCTTTGACCCCCTCAAGGAAGTGGTGGCAAGGAAGGCGTGGACAGCCCCTGATACGGTGGAACCTACCCCACGAAGGCCATCCAAGTTTATTATAGCTCCTAAGGACAAAGAATTCTTATCCAAGGGCATCTCTGTTGATCCTATGGTCGTGGCTGCAGCCACTAAGAAGGAATTAGCCGATCCTTAGGTACCTATCCAACCTCCTAATAAGGAATCTAGGACTATGGATCGGTACGGTAAGCAGATGTTCTCCTCAGCGACCTTTGCTATGCGTTCGCTGAACTACTTGTGTCACTTCACCCGACTTCAGAGAGATATGCTCAAGGAAATGGGTGATGCTTTGCAGGATCCAACAACTGAAGGGTTTCGAGACAAAATGAACTCCCAGTTGGCAACCCTGAATTCAATCGTCAACTCCTCCATGCGGCTTATTTCCTATGCGGCCGATGGGGCGAGTAGAGCCGCTGGCACAGGTGTAGCTTTGCGACGTCATGCCTGGATGCGGCTTTGTAACTTTGTGGACGCTTTCAAGGCGTCCTTCACCAATTCCCCTTTTGATGGTTCAGCGTTGTTTGGACCTCAGGTGAAGGACACGTTGACTAGGTGCGAACAGGATGGCAAGACTCTCTCTGCCGTGGGAGTCCGGTTTTCTACCCCTTCTAGACCGTATCCCAAGGGTCAGAAGGGGGGGAAATGTGGTTCCGCAAACCACAGGGAGTCTCGCCTGATGCACGGAGTCAGTTCCCCTCTAGAGGCAGAGGGGGGAACAGCAGTAGACGCCGCCCTAGGGGCAGGGAGGGTCCGCAAAATCAAGGTAGCAGAGAGATTTTCTCTGACAAACCTTTTCAGCATCCCTGAGGAGCTGCCCGACTGTCCACCTTTGGAGGCAGTCGGGGGAAGATTATCACTGTATCCAGAAGCCTGACTTTCTCTCACTCAAGACAAATGGGTACAGTCGATTATATCCGAGGGTTACAAAATTCCCTTTGTCCACACCCCATCTCAACCAAAAGGGCCCCTTCCAGACATCCCACCCGGTCTAAGGGAACAAGCAGCGCTAGAAATATCGAAGCTGCTGTCAAAAAGAGCTATCCAGCCAGTCCCGGCAGACCAGTAAGGATCCGGAATCTACTCCAAATTCTTTTTGGTTCCAAAAAAGACAGGGGACTGGAGACCGATATTGGATCTCAGCAGACTAAACAAGTCTGTAAACAAAACAAAATTCCGGATGGTCACGCTTCAGTCCATTCTACCCTTCTTGGGTTAGGACAATTGGATGTGCTCAATAGACCTTCAGGATGCGTACTATCATATCAAGATGCACAGATGCTCCAGAAGGTTCCTCTGCTTCTGCCTGGGAGCCAGTCACTATCAGTTCAGAGCCCTGCCCTTTGGTCTCACTACAGCCCCCCGAGTGTTCACCAAATGCATGGCAGTGGTCACGGCTCATCAGAGACGACAAGGATTCCAGGTGTTTCCATATTTAGACGACTGGCTCCTTACCGCTACTACCAGGCATCAACTTCTCATATCCAGAGACTACATCATTCATACTTGTCAAGCTCTAGACATTTCCATAAATTTTGAAAAATCTGCCTTGTTGCCTTGTCAGTCTATTACCTTTATAGGTGCCACCTTAGACACAATTCATCTTTCCGCGAAGCTAACAGAGCAAAGAGTATCAGATATCCGTAAACATGTTCACATTCTTCTTCAGTGTGACAGGATCAAAGCCAGGTTTGTCTTGAAGGTTTTAGGCCTCATGGCAGCTGCCATTACACTTCTTCCCCTAGCCCGCTTTCACATGCGGATCCTCCAGTGGATGCTTTTTTCTCAGTGGTCCTTCCAACAGCTCCCAATGTCTCACAGTATTCTGCTGACCCAATCATGCAAGAAGCATCTATCTTGGTGGATGACCTCCCATCAAGTTCTTCAGGGCAGATCCTTCATCCCCCCCCCGGTTGCCATGGTGACAACGGACGCCTCCCTGATCGGGTGGGGGGGCATTGTCAGGGAAGGATGGTCCAGGGCACATGGCAACCTTTCGAAAGCCATTTGCACATAAATGTCCTGGAGATGAGAGCAGTACTTTTAGCGTTGCAAGCCCTTCAGCACTCTCTTCTCACCGGGACTATTGCAATTCAGACAGACAATATGTCTGTAGTATGGTACATTAACAAACAGGGCGGAACCAAGTCTTATCCCTTATGTCGAGAGGCACTCAGACTTTGGCAGTGGGTGATTTCATCTCAGCGGTTTCTGATAGCAATGCACATCCCCGGGAAGTCCAACATAATAGCGGACAAGTTGAGCAGGGCCATACTCATGCCACACGAGTGTCTCTCAAGCAGTCAGTACTGGAAGAAATTTTTCAGAGATGGGACTGACCTTGCTGCGATCTTTTTGCTACTCCCCAAAAGAGCAAGTGTCATGATTTCTTCACCCTCCTTCCCCTACCAGGTCAACCCGCCAGGGACGCTGTAGTCCACGATTGGCCCCGGGGACTTCTGTATGCCTTTCCCCCCTTTCCACTGATCTCTCAAGTAATTCAGAAAGCTACCGCATTGAGAGTCGACGTGATCTTCATTGCCCCTTACTGGCCTTGTCAGATATGGTTTCCGTTCCTTCACTGGTTTTTGTTGGAGCAGCCTTGGCATCTGGATCCAGTGCCAGATCTTTTGACCCATCAATTGGGTCAGCTGCACCACTCCCTCCTATCTCTCAACCTCACAGCTTGGTTGCTCCACTTCCTACCCTAGCCAGGCTTCCTTTAATTTCCCATTCGGTCCGTAACATCCTTATAGCCTCCCACAAGTCTTCTACAAGAAGGATTTACAATAGCAAGTGGAAACGTTTTTCCTTCTGGGCAGCAAGTAATAACATAGACCCTTTCACTGCACCTATCCAGTCTATACTAGACCTCCTAGCAGAACTTTTTCACTCAGGTTCTTCTTCGTCTACTATTAGAGTACAATTGGCGGCTATATCTAATTTCCATGTAGGCTTTTCAGACTCCAGCATCATGTCCCATAAACTTTGCAAAGCCTTTCTAAAAGGTATCTTTTTGCTCAAGCCCCAATTAGAGACCCCCACCTCAGTGGGACTTAAATTTGGTTCTAGCCTCCTTGATTCTCCCCCCCTTCGAACCGGCCGCTTCCTGTTCTCTGAAATTGCTTTCATGGAAAACCCTTTTTCTAGTAGCCATAACATCAGCTAGACAGGTATCTGAACTTCATGCTCTTTGCAGTCGTCCTCCATACTTAGTTTTCCACAAAGACAGGGTGTCCCTTCAGACCAACCCTTCCTTTTTACCCAAGGTCTCTTCTGAGGCGAATCTGAATCAGACAATAGACCTTCCAGTCTTCTTCCCTAATTATTCCAACAAGGCAGAACAAAAGTTACATTTCCTAGATGTTCATCGCCAGCTTTGTTATTATTTGGATAGGACTAAACAGTTTAGGAAGTCTAACTAGCTATTCCTATCTTATGCGGAAGGGAATATGGGCCTTCCAGTTTCCAAAGTGTCCCTTTCGAGATGGCTGGCCTCTGTAATTTCCTTCATTTATGAACTCAGACACCAAAAGCTACCATCATGACCTAGAGCTCATTCAACCAGGGCGTTAGCTACGTCTGTAGCATTTCAAGACAGACTGCCCATAGATTCCATCTGTCAAGCAGCTACATGGGCTTCTCCTCATACCTTTATCTCTCATTATAAATTGGATATGGCCTCCAGAAACCAGGCTAACTTTGGTTCCACCGTACTCAAGAGTCTGTTCCGATGAGCCACCCAGGATAAGGGTGCTAGAGACGCGGTCCCATCCAGCAAGAATGAAGGTGAGATTGACAACTTAACATTGAGAAGTTATGTACCTACCATAACGTTCCATGTTAGTTGTCTTCTTCTCGCCTTCTTTCTTGCGTCCCACCCTCCATCCCCCTAGCCTGGTCAGACTGAGAGGATCCTTGGGATCTTTTATCTTCCACAGCGTCAACCACCTCTATTGCCCCTGATTCATAGTTCTACAGGTAGTTTCTATAGAGGTGGATTTCTTTTTCCTCTGTCTCTAGGAGACCAGCACTGCTATACTTTTAGCTATCAAACGAGATCTGGGTATTTACCGCCTAGCATTGTGGGATATAGGGGAGCCTCGAGCCGGTAAAAATAGCTCTCGAGCTTTAGTATTGGCCGAGTCAGAGCCGAGGATCGGCTCCGAACCCATCCATCAAGAAAGAAGGTGAGAAGAAGACAACTAACATGGAACGTTATGGTAGGTACATAACTTCTCATTTTTTGTTAGTGTGTGACTACGCTAGTAATATGATATTGTTAGCAATATAACTAGTGATACAATTTCTGTTCGATGCACATAGGACACTACATTTCTTTAGGCACAATTCAGAATTGAATGTTTGGTGAACATATCCACATTCAAGTCTCTCATGCTTGTGTCAGACTGCAGACTGTGTGCCTGTGGATACCTTATAGTGCATAGAATGGACAGTTCCCTCTAACTCTCACCCTAAAGCTATGATCTGCTAACAAACTTTATCTGATATTTTTGGGTTCAGTTCTGTCAGTTTTCAGTTGACTAATGAGTGACTTTGAACAAGTCAATTAACTAGACTGTTTCCAAATCACCCCTAAAATAATGCTCGAGTACTTAGTGGGTTTACCAATTTACCAAGCAAGTAAAACAAAAATAACAAATATAAAGATGAATATTTTTATGTACGTAAATAGTATCATCTTATTGAATCATGACTCAGAGCCATAGGCCTTTATTATCATTAATAACTGATCTTGATTAACATTGTCCTAAGTTTTAGTAATATAATATAATATATCATAATTTTAGCCTGAGTTCTTATCCTCTTGTTACTTCCATTTCTCTTATCAGAAGTAAAATCTCCATTTTATTTTTACCTTTTCCTGCTTTAAAATCATTCTGGTCAATTGATTACTAATTTCACTATTCACTAATTTTACCTCTCTTCTGCATTTGAATTATTCTTCCATCAATTCTTCTGTTACCAGCTTTATCTAATTCAGAAATTAATGAGTCAAAACCTCTTACAGCAGTATGAGAAGAAAATCAGCTCTGTATAGGATGCTATGCTATTACTGTACATTCAAATTATTTTAATAACATTTTGTAATCAGTATTGGTTAAATAACATAATACTGTGATTACCTAAATCTTTTTATCTTCTTATTTTCTGTTTTTTGTAAACTAATACCCTACTGCAGATGTTTCTGTACCAAAAATCATCCCTACATAAAAGGCAAATGCCCGTAGAATGGTCTTTAATGTAGAGTTTAACCTCTCCACAAGACCATTAGTCTGGGGGTGGTAGGGGGTGGTCTTTAGGTGCTTCACCTCATAGTGCTTCCACAGAAAAGCCAGTAGATTTGACATGAAATTGGCACTTCTGTCAGTCAGTATTTCTATTGCGAAACCTACCCTGCTGAAAATCTCTAACAAAGCATTTGCCACCTTTCCTGCCTCAATGGAAGACTAGGCTACCACCTTAGGGTATCTGGTAGCATAATCTACTACCACTAGGATATACATCTTCACTGTGGAACTTGAAGTACTCAGAGGCCCCACAATATCCATAGCTACCTTATGAAATGGCTCCTGAATCACAGGCAAAGGCATTAAAGAAGCTTTGACCTGGTCTCCTGCCTTGCCTACTTTTTGGTACTACTCACAGACCCTGCAGTACCCTATTACATCACTGGCAATCCCAGGCCAGTAAAAGTTATGCATAATGCATTTGTTGGTGTGCTTTATTCCCATATTACCTGCAAAGGGAATGTCATTGACTGTGGCTAGAAGTGCCAGACAGTAGGCTCTGAGCACTACCAACTGCTGTTTTCTCTCACCCTCTAGCCGTCCTTCAGGGGTCCATTCTCTGTACAGTAACTCCTTGTTCTAGTATATGGAATCCCCTTTTCATTGAGCATCAGGTGCCTCCCTAGCTACCTCACTCAAGCCCTGTAATGTAGGGTCTGAGAGCTGAGCCTGTCTCAGCTCTCTCTTTGTAACCCTTCTCAGCTCCCCTTCTACAGGAAATCTGGTATCCTTTGACAGTGGTGCCTCACTGTCAGCCTGGGTATTACTACTGACCTCTGCCCTTGCAATCACTCTGTCCAAGGGAATACCAGTACCCACCAGCATCTGTGGCTCAAGCCTGACTGCTTGTAACTGCTTGCATACAGAGTACTGCATTATCAAAATCATTCCCTATCAAGACATCTGCAGGAATAGCTTCAAACACACCTACTTGCTTGCTTTCTTTTCCACCCTCCCATCTAAGGTGAACCCTAGCCAAAGGTATTTGGAATGGGTTCCTTCCTAAATCTCTGATTGGCGTAGACTGCCCAAGCAAGAAAAACTCCTCTTTAACCATTGCAGGCTTCACAATGGTTAAGTCAGAGATTGTGTCTCTCTTAGCAGTGGCCTGTATCCCATTTACTAAGATAGGATATAACCTCTTGTGGTATTTTGGTACCCTTGTTGTCTCCAGAAAACTTACCACTGGCATTCTGTTATTCCAACTTGCTGACTCCCCTACCTTTTGTTCCCCATCTTGTCTCTATGGACATCTAGATGCTACATGGCCCCACTGGTTACATTTACAACATTTAACCCTTGATCCTGGCCATGTACCTGAACTAGTGGCTTCCCCTGTTACTGGCAGACTTTGTTGGGGGGGCATTTTAGGTTGCCCACCATGGGTTCCCTTATACCCATGTGCAGGACTGGGTATCCCTTTCTTGTGCACTGATGCCCTGCTTGGTAGGTATAGGTCTTCTTTTTCCCCAACTCATCTGCGGTATTGCATTCTCTATATGCCAACTAGAATCTCATGCCCTCAGGCAAAGTGCTAAGGGCTTGTTCCCTCACCAAATGTCTGCCAGCCCCTCAGAAGTGGTGACCTGACACTCACTCACCCACCTATGAAAATAAGTGCTTAACTCTGCAATATAATCACACACACTTTCTTCTGCCTTTCACCTTTACTCACAAAACATTTTTCTGTAAGCTTCAGGTGTTAACTTTAAGCATTCCAATAAACAAATTTTAACTGTATTATAATTTAAGCAATCAGTATCAGACAATTTAGAAACAGCAGTTACAGCTTTACCATGGAGTAAGGTGGGTCAGGAACCATACCCAGAGCTCTTGGTCAACATTATATTGTTTGCATACCGTTCAAACATATGAATAAAACTATCAAAATTATCACCCTCTGTAAATTGTAGAAGTTTATTGAACTTTATTGCTTCTGGGGTTTGGTTATTCCCTTCCACATTACCTCCATGACCCTGGCAAAGAGTCAGCATCTCCTGCTCATGTTGCCTCTGCCTCTCATTTTCCTCAACCTCCAAATGCCACAATTTCTCTGCTGATTCTAATTCCAAATGTTTGGACTCCAGTTCAAGTCTCTTTAACTCCAGAAGGATTATTAAGTCCTCTGAGGAAAAGTTGACCTGTTCATTTTATGAGAGCTGTACATCCCCAAGGCCAGTCTGGTTGTCTTCCTGGTTGCTGGTCTGTGATGCAGCTGTGACTAAAGCTGCAATCATTTCCCCTTTAGTAGGGTTGGCATGCACCAGTCATTTGGCTTGGCACATCTTAGTCAACTGGTTCTTTGTCAGCTTGCCATAATCCTGTGCTGACATCTTTGCCTGCTCTCCCTGACCAACTAAGCTAACAAAACAAAAATAAACAAATACAACTATTGTAATATGAAACTCTGAATGTCTACCATGTGGCTGCATGAGAGTATAAACACCTTCTTTAGTGACCGCTTTTTACAGGCTACAGGAGTTCAATATCCACACCACTGAATAAGTGATGTAATCCCATCACTGCCAACCAATAAATATGTGATGTGGATATCCTACCACTGCCAACCAATTAAATGTGATGTGGATATCCCACCACTGCCACTAATAAATATGTGATGACTCACCACTGGACCAGTAATCAAGGAGCCTCTATCCTCACCACTGGCACCTGTGGGGATATTCACTGAGAAGATAACAGGTACACACACAGTATTTCCAGATGCACCTCTCTGCACCAAGTGTAATTTCTCTTATGAGTACACAGATACCACAGTCAGTCTGGGGCTGGTTTCTCCCTCTTTCTTCAGATCTTCAATAAATCTCCCCACTGGCACAGTTATCGAGTTGAATCCTTAGCCAGGGTTCCAAGCCAAGTCCTCCAGCGCTCTCTCTCTCTCTCTCTCTCTCACATTCTGTCCAATCCGTGCTTCATGTCCCTGCACAAGAAACTGACAAACACACACTTGGAGATTTGTTTTACACACACACACACACACACACACACACACACACACACACACACACACACACACACACAGACACGCACACAGACATGCACACACCTGTGAAAGTCTGGCACAGGTTTACGAGCTATGGCCGTTCTGCCCAGATTATAAGGTAGTTACCACTGCCACCAGAACCCTTCACCAGCTACTTTAAAGCCCTTAACAAAGGGTGCCCAATTTTACTGTGTAGTATTAATTATATTACAAATGATAGTCTGACCAAGAGCAAGGCTATTAGGAGTGACCCACACAGTGTCACCAAATAAATATGCAAGTACTCTCAAAACTTAAATATTTCTACAAAGATTAGCCACAATGAAATGTTTAAATATATTTAATAATAAATAATAAAAGAACATGAAAATACTAAGTATATATTCACAATGACATCAGAGATCAAAATCTCAGGAAATATTTAAAACAACATTGAAGGACAGTCTCATACAAATAAAGAAAAACAATATATAAACTAAGTTTCACTATATTCCTGACTCTGTATAACAGAGTTACTATACCCTAATAACTTATTTAATAGAGAGAAACAGTTGATGTGGTGAATGGTTCTTCTTGGCGTTGTCAGGCCCAATACAGAATGCTCTATCTCACTAACAGACTTCTGAAAATAATATCTAAAATATTACGTCTGAGATAGCTTGCAGAATGACATCATTTCTGGTCATCTGACTAGTTCCCATGCAAGACCCCTATTGCTGGAAGCTGGCAGGACTTAGCACCTTCCTGTAAAAATACACACACAAGGGCTTTTGCTCAGATCTTTGGCAGGTGCTTGAAGACATAAAACAATTGCATACCTCATGCTTCCAGAGTAGTGATTAGTTCACCCCAAAGACAATGCAGAAAGCTTCCTAATACATACTTTGTGTGTCTGGCTGCATTGAAACCTGTGGGATAGCATCTTTATGGCTTAGCCTATAAAGTGATTTAATTTCAGATATTTTTCTAAAGTTTGCTTGAATGAGGTTAACCCTCCAGTTTCCTCTGTTAAAACAGTTACAATAGTGCATGTACATTTCTGTTCTTTCCAGTAAGGCACACTGTGCATACATTTCAAACACAAGCACATTACAAATACCTTTTCAACACAAACATCTGTACAAATCAGTTTAATAGACACATGACATAAGTTCTAATACATTGTAATACCAACATCTTGTATGAATCAGTTTGATACTCACAAATGAGATATAATTATTTACAAAATTCCAGCTAGCTGTGCTGGCAGGACCTCCTTTTGTCACACGTAGCAATAATTTATCTCTACCAGTTTTGCAAAGGTTCACTATCTGGTGAATTATCTGTTTTGCTGTTAAAGCTATCTTCGACTAAGTCACAACAGTGAACCCATTCAGCATCACCATGTCTTTCTTAGTCATTCATATAGGATTCCTGTTATATAATGGAAGATGCAATTCTTCGAATGCGCCTTGATCGAACTTGAAAGCACGAAACAGCAAAATAGCAAAACGGCATATAAGAGATTTCTTTCCCTGGGAAAGAAATCGTTTGACCACTTCAATTACTTTGCCATTTTTGTCACTGTAGTGCGATCTCGGAGTTGGTATTTTAAGTAGGGGAAGTGTTCGGGATTGTAAGCTTTTGTTTACATGGGGTCGATAAATCAGTGTTCCCTTCTTTATGTGTTCACTTATTTAATATAGACCCTTCATATATTACATCATATCTCAACTATTACTAATTTCTTCTAAAACATATTTGAAATATAGTCCTCTATCACAGGCTTTATTGCATGTTTTTCTACATGTGTATCTTTCCTGCTCTGTAATACTTTATTCATATTTAAAAATTCCACTTTGGAAGGGTGTAACATCTTCTGTTCTTTTCTTTCACTAATGGCAAACATCTTTATTTGTGTAGCCCTACTTTTGCTTTCTTCTTATTTCTGAAAAGGTCACCTTTTCTCCATGTACTCTCTGTTCATATTCCAAACATATACATTTGTTGTTATTTCTTTTTGTATTCTGTTTTTCATATGTTTGCAACATTTTCTATTCTGCATTTCAGTTGATGGAGAAAATACTTTAAGATCTTTGTGATCTTACAATAATAGATCGCTGGATGTTTGCAGTCTTATCATAACAAAGTGATAAGGTTTCCTAATTTCATTTTCCCATCCTGAACTCATTTCTTTTATTATTCCCTCTTTTCTATTACTACTGGTATCATTCTGTGGTCATCATTAGGATCACTGCTGCAGTAGCCTTAGCTATATGGTCTAATGTCTTTTCCATCTGAATCAATGTATTGGTTATCAGATCTGATTGGATCTTACTTTGGCACCTTATTTCAAGCTCTTGGATCCAGTGCTCAGGCTCATCCCCTACCCATAATTCCTTTTTGTCCCTACAATACCTCAGATCTTGTTTGCTGCCTATATGCTCAAGATGAGATCTGCAAGGGCTCAGTGCAGTTTTTCAGATAAGTGATTATTTCTGTCAGATCTCAAACATTTTTTCCTAGAAATAGCCTTTATCCTTTTGTATTTAGTACCTCCTCAGTTTATGGGAACCTTATTTCCATTTTTCAACCTTATGCAATTTCTTCTGGGAGTATTTTTCATGCCCTTTATCCCTTGTCTTCCTGCTGGATTTTGAGCTTGCCTGAGTTTCTTTATTACTCTTCTTTCGCTGTACAGCTCTTAGAGTTCTAAAGAAAGTATACTGTTGTTTATTGGTCTTTGTGGTTGCATGATTGTTTTTTTTTTCTTCTTGGATGTTCTACAACATCTGTAGCTTCAAAAAGTGTAGAGCCTCTGGACACAAGATCTACCCCCTCGGATTCTCATAATCTGTGCATCTACTGTTTGGGGGCAGACCATTTAAACATAAAATAACAGCCCCACACTTCTTTCAGAGGCAGGGTGCTCATTGATGGAAAGAACTAGTGCTCAAGGGTCTTCTCCCTGCCCAAGTGGGAGACTTGACCCCTTTGGCTTCCACAACAGCTTCTCCTTCTTCCAAGAAAATGGACAAAGCTAAACCTGCCAAGGAAAAGGATAAAGAGAGAAAGTAAAGAGGAGCAGAAGGAAAAAGAGAAACAAAAGAAATGATGTAGAAATATGTCTTCAGATTTGAATCCCTAGTATGGCCCGGCCCTGAAAAATCCAAGTCTGTTGGATCCAGCATCTGGATAGGAAAAAGTTCAGATCTGAGCAGCAACCCTGGCATGCCATTTGTTTCTGGAGTCAGCTAGTCCTTCACTCCATTTCCCTACACTCCAGGAAAACATCAGTCACCCAGACCACCTTCTGTGCCATCTTCATACTGGTCTTTTCATTTGTTGAGAAGCCTTTTGGAAGCCGATATCAATAGGATGACAAATAAATTTCTTCAAACGCATATTTAGATGGCAGTCCTCTCAGTGGCTACCCCACCAGAGTCTCCTGGTAATTTTCAGGTTAGTGCCCTTCTTTGTTATGCCTTCTCTGGTTTGACCTTTGGGATCTGGTGTCTTCGGGTTTGAGTGATTCCCATGAGACAGTGGTGTCACAGCACACAGCAGCTTTTGCTTTGACACTAAATGTTTCCCTTACCCGTTCAACTCCTGCACTGTTGTATCGCAATGGGTGTTGGAACCGAGGGTGTCAGGGCCAAGGTATGGGGGCTGAGTTAATCTCCAAAGTTATCAGAGCTGTCTCTAAGCCTTATACAGCTTGACTTCAGTGTCAGCTTCAGAGCCAAGTCAGGTCAAGGCTGGGGATGTTCCTTCCTTTGAGTCTTCAAGTCCTGGGAGGTTGTCTTCATTAACAATCTAAATTTCAGCATTTGAAGCCATTGAAAGGGTCCTTACATGCACTTGACACTGTCTTGTCTCCCTCTGGATGCTACGGTGCTTTCCACACATCCTATCCATCAGGGGCAGCCAAACTCAGTAAGCAATGAGTGTCTTCACTTGACAAGTTCCCATTTTAATTTGGAAGCATCTGTGGAGCACCCCACTGAAGAAAGTCATAGGAAGTCACCTTTCAAAAGGATGCATGTAGATTCCTCTCAGGAGTCAGTCACTGAAGATGCTGACTTTGAGGAAGGATAGGGGTCCCCAAGGTTTCCCAAAAGATATCTTTATTGGAAAGATCCTGGAATTTGATAAGCAGAGGAGGATAGGTTGGTCATCTAAAGTCCCCTCCCAAGAGGAGTCAGTATTCCTCAAAGTTTTTAGGGCTGGCTCATCTACTCCCTGGGTGGTCCTGTTCGCTGATGTGCTCATTGATTTGGTCTTGGAAGATGCCCGACATGGTGGAGCCAATCCCCAAACTTGACAAAATTCTCATGTCCCCTAGAAACAGGTTACATTGGAACAAAGTTCCCCCAGTAGATGCTATGGTGGTAGTGTCAACCACTAAGAAGGAACTTTCCATGGAAAGCACCACTGTCCATCCCTCTAACAGAAAGTCGAGGGCATTGGACAGGTATGGAAAGTGGTCTTATGCTTCAGAAAAATTTGATGAACTACCAAACTCACATGACTTAGTTTCAGAAAGATTTGATTAGGGAACTTTTCAAATCCCCCTCAAGTCATTTGTTTGTGGGCATTCAGAAACCTGTAGAGTCACAGCTAACAACCTTGCAACCCATGTTTAATGTGTCAATGCAATTACTTTCTAGTGCAGTGGATGGCACTGCAGAAGCAGCAGGCACCGGCATTGTTATTTGTTGTTATGCTTGAATGTATCCTTTGATGGATCAACACTATTTGGACCCAAGATAAAAGAGATGCTCACCAGAAGCAAGTAGGAGGGCAAGACTCTGCCATAGGACTATGTTTTTCCCACTCCCCAAATTACTTTTTCCCAGAACCAGAAGGGTGGAAAGAAACTTTTGTAAGTGACAGAATTTTACCCAGGATGCTTCTGGTAACAAAGCCCCCCCCCCCCCGAGACAGAGGGGAGAATAATTAATGAACATCAACAAAGGGGCAGATGCAGACCACAGAATCAAAGGTTTTGAGGTCCCCATACTGAGAAACCCTTCCAGCACTCCCAAACAGTGGCATTTTGAATTCAGTCAGTGGGCTTTTATCTATGCACCTTCATGTCTGAATAGCCATCACTCTAGCCATCACTCAAGATTCTTGGGCGTAGAGGATAATCACCAGACGTTACATTATTTCCTTTACTTTCCCTCCACTGAGCAAGAAAAATATTCCCAACTTTTTAGCCTTTTAGAGGAGTTAGACAGCAGAAGAAATTTACAAGCTGCTAGAAAAATAAGTCATCCAAGAGACCCCATCAGAATAGCAAGGATCCAGTATATAGTCAAGATTCTTTGTGGTTCTAACCAAGACCACGGACCTCAGGCCTATTCTGGACCTCAGTCACCTAAATCAGTTTATGAAATAGGCAAACTTACAGATGGTCACAGTGCAGTCCATTTTACCTCTTTTGAGGAAGGATGACTGAATGTGCTTAACAGACCTTCAGGATGCTTGCTGCCATGTAAATATAGTGAGGCAGTCCAGAAGGTTTCTCCACTTTCTGCTGGGGGCCAGTCATTTCCAATTCAGAGCACTGCTCTTTGGTTTTGTCACTACCCCCTGGCATTCACCAAGTGCATAGCAGTGGTGGTAGCTCATCTAAGACTGCAAGGGTTCCAGGTGTTCCCCTGTATAGATGACTGGCTGTTTACTACTCCCACCCAGAGATCTAATCATCCAGTGCAAGGACTTCTTGCTCCATTTCTCTCAAGACATGTGAATTACAATAAATCTTAAAAAAGCCAGCTGACATTGATTCAGGCAATAGAATTCATAGGATGATACATTCCTGTAATCAAGAGTTCTCTCTATCCATCTTCAAGCATCTGAAGTCCTCTTTTCCTCCAATTCCTAAGCATGGCTAATTCTCTGACTACTGAGGCCAGTGGCTGCATTGATTACACTGGTTCCACAGGTAAGCTATTACATGGCATTGCTGCAGTGGGCCCTTTCTGTTCAATGGCTACTGTTACATCAACCTCTTTACTTTTCATTATGACTCATGTCATCCCTTTCTGTGGTGGTTGACCTCCCCGTTGTTTCATGGAGTCAGTCATTCACTTATCCACTCTGATTGGCCACTATGACCATGGGCACCTCCCTTCTGTGGTGGTGGTGCATTTTGAAGGGAAGACAGTCCAAAGCATATGGTCCATGACAGAGGCTTATCTTCATATCAGTCTCTTGGAGATGAGGGTGGTCTCCCTACTGTTGCTAGCCTTTAAGGACTTTGTCCCCAGACATCCAAATGTACAAAATGACAGTAGTCTGGTGAATCAAAAAGCAAGGGGAACCCTGTTCATACCTGCTATGCTGGGAAGCCATTAGAGTGGGGCAGTGGGAAGTGTCTTCTCAATGCTTTCTAATGGCAATGCACATCCTGAGGTGGTCCATTGTCTTGGTGGACAAACTGAACAGATCTTTTCTTCTACCTCATGAGTGGTCCCTCAATCAGTCAGTGACAATTATGATTTCAGTCACTAGGGCCAGCCACTCTGTGATCTTTTTGCTTCCTATCTGAACAGCAAGTGCAGCAGCTACTTTGCTGTTATCACCCCAGAAGGATAGTTACCAAAGAATGCTCTTGCCCACAACTGGACCCCAGGTCTTCTGTATAACTTTCCACCTTTTCCTGTAATAAACAAATTTCTACAGAAAACCATCAGGTGCAAGGCACCAATGAGTCTGATTGCCCCCTTCTGGCCACAGTAAGTTACCCTTCCTTTGTCCTCATTTTAAACAGCCTCCATAGGTTCTGGGTTCTCTTCCAGGCCTTACATCAAATCCATCCATCCAGCCTAACTAGGATCTATAAGCCTTAAAGTTAACTGCATGATTCCTCCAATTCTAGTGATGGCCAGGGAGGCCAGGCTTTCTACTTCACTTGTTCATATTTTATTATCTTCCCAGAAACTTAACATAAAAAAAGTTTACAGAAGTAAATGGAAAAAAATGCTGTTGGGTTTCCTCTAATGGCTTAGATCCCTTCTCAGCATATCTCCTCTGCTCTCAGATTTGGATTTTCTAGCACTATTATTCCAAGAAGGTACCAGTTTCTCAAAAATTAAGATTTAGCTAGCTGCCATATCCATTTTTCATGTTGAGGAAAATGAGGATCCTACTGCATCTTTGAAACCCTCTATAGCTATTTAAATGTAACTTTTTTTTTTTTTTTGCTCAGACCCACTATCAGAGATTTTGCTAGAGTTCCCATAGATAAGATTTGAACTGCAGCTACTTGGTCTACTATTCATACATTTATATCTTTCTATAAGCTGGAAATGCATCCTAGCTCCCATGCATCCTTTGACTCCATAATTCTTTATAATATACTTCCTTGAGACCACCTTGGAGAATTAGTAGCAGTGGAATCTGTCAGTTACATTGAGTCAGACAGAAAAGACAACATCAGATATTAAAGTTATGTACTTATCATAACACTAGATTTGTGTTATCTTCTTCTGTCTGGCCAAACCTCCCTCACTCAGTCCCATGTACCTAAATTGTCACTCATTGGCTCTCAACTGATCAATAGGACCTGTCCAGGGCACTGTCATAATTCAGCGTTGGTGACTTTTCACCTGTCTCATTATTGGCTTGATAGTAAAAACTTTTGGGACTTTTAGATAAAATATTAGATTCAAATGGGCAAATTCAGTCTAAAGTATTGTAGCGACAAGAGGGAAATATGGATGGGGGGGAGCCTGAGCCCTGGATCCAATAACTTAATAAAGGTACTGAGGTTAGATCCGATTAAATCATATAACCCATACACTTAGCATGATGGAAAAAGACAACACAGATCTAGCTTTACTGCAAGTACATAACTTTCATTTATATCCTACTAAGGATATAGCAGCCAGCCAGCTTCCAAAGCTTTCAGGGCACCTTTTACATACCCAAACCATTAGTCAGCTTGAACTGAGTTGACGAAAAAGTCATGTTTGGGTGGTAAATCCTTCACAACTTTCCTGCCGCTGAAGGAAGTTCCTCTTGCAGGCTTTTGAAGACAAATGGTCATCTAACACCGTTCAGTGCTGGACAGATAAGTTCCCTTTAGGGGAGAAAATACCACTTTAGTTTTATTTGGTAGAAAATGTACCTTTTCTGTGAAATATTAATTTTAAAGGTAGGAAAATGCATTTTCAGTGACTGTCATGTGACTTAATTACTTTTAAACAGGAGTGTCACTTTTTTACATCTGTGGTAAAAATTGTTAAATCTAATTTTAGGTGACTTATTTCAAAAGTAAAAGTTGTGTTGTTTTACTTTTGGGGCTGAGGTAATGGTTTAAACAACTTTTTTACTATGCTTTATGGGGAAAGGTGACTTTTTTATTACTTATCTTTTTACTGACTGTTGTTGCGGGCTTCCTCAGGAATAAGGAATCTTTTTCTCAGTTCTACCTTCTTCCAGCCCTACTCTTGCCCTGTAGGACCTGATGTTGGAGTCTTGGAGCTAAGGAATCAGGTGAAAACCTCTGTTGCTTCAATCTGAGACATTGGCCTTTGACTCTTCAGCTCCAATCCACTCTTTGGTGCCAACCATTGAGAGGGATCTGAGGATTCCACCCAGGTCCTTTTCATACTCTTTCATTGGAGAGTTAGATCTGACCATGGGTGCAGTGTCATCGAATCCTCTAGCAGCTGGTGTAGCTTTGCAAGTATTGGGGAGGATCCTTACTTCACCATGCAAGGCAGATCCATAGGTTCCAGCGGTTACAGGTTCTCCCCATGACCTGCGGTCTATCAGGTTAAAATCTGCAAAGGAGTCATCTCAGCATATTTGTTCCATAGACCCCAAACATCCTGCCTCTGTGCAGAGACAGTCCTTGGAAAACACAAGAGTCTCACATCCTGAGTCATCTAAGAAGATGGCATACAAGAGGAAGCATCTAGGCTCACCAAATGAGTCAGTCACGTCAGATACTGATTTAGATGATGGAGACAATCCCTTCCCCTAGGGTGCTTTCTTCAGAGAGATCCTGAAAAACATGCAGCAGAGGGGATCTTGGCCAACTGAACTCCCTATCTTAGAACAAAGTGGTATTGTTTGAGCTATATGGAATGACTCCTTCTATGTCATAGGTAGTCCCTCCCACTAATGGGTTGGTGCATTTGGTGGTGAGGAACCAAATACCTGTGAGTTGATCTCAAGGAAACCTGAGAAAATTCTACACCCTACTAAAGATAAACCTTTCTGGGCAAAGACTCCTCTGGTAGACCCTGTTATAATTGCAGCAGCCACAAAGAAATAAAGAATTGTCTAAGGACTCTTTCTCTCTCCATGCACACAACAAGGAGTTCCGGGCAGTAGACAGACTGGGAAGCAGGCATATGCTTCCTGTTCCTTTGCCATTAATGCTATGAACTACTATGCTCAAATGACAAGATTATCTCACACAACAAACTTTATCCACTCTGAGGATTCCCACTATGCCAGAGTCACAGAAGCAGCTCCAAGCCACTCTGTCAACAATGTCTAATATTACCTACCTATCCATGTACCTGTTTTAGCACTTGTGCTTTAGGCCAGTTGCTTTACATTTAACAAGGTTCTTGTGGTCTACACTCTTGTGGAGAAATCCTTATCAAAACCCTCTCTCCATAAGTCTGCCCAAGCAGTCAGAACACTGTCTGGGCAATTCCCATCAGTTTCTCCTGCCAGCGTGGTCGACATGGGCATACTGAGACAGTGTAGCAACTGCCTCATATTTACTGACAGCCCCCTTCTCCTAGCACATAATTCTTCTACTTGCGAGAAATGCATGTACATCAGTAACCTGGAGTCCATGCTCTCTCATGCCACAGTCAGTACTCCTGACAAAGAGGAGATTGCCAGGACAAACACCACACCACGCACATCACATAGCCAAGCACAACATACAACACACACCTATGCAGAGGTCCTCAATAAAACTTACCTAAACAGCAGAGACCTCCAAAACACGCAACACTCCACACACAACAATAAACACATCGCACACAGCAGACAACACACCAGTGTCTCACAAACATAGCCCATAAAGCAAAACAATAAACCATCACAACCCACAAGACATAACAATAAAACAAACATTGATCAATATAAAAGAAATCCAGGCCACCTTGTTGAGGTAAAAAACAGTCTTTATAATAAGCCAGCAATACCAAATATGAGCGCTTTCGTCTACAAGCTAGACTTCATCATATAAGAATCAAATAAAAAAAACATACTAGTCATTTGTGACTCAGTTGTGTGACATGCAGATGTCCCCATCACCAGGCTTGACAAGGAGGTCACGGTCAGTTGTCTCTCTGGTGCCAGAATCCACCACATCACGCACGCACTTAAGTCTCTCCACAACAAGTACAAGTGCAACTCTGTCATTGTCCATGTTGGTGTGAATGACTTGAGACATACCTCCCTTGACTATATGAAAAGATTAAGCTCTCAGAGTATGTGTCCCAGGCAGGTATGACCATAGCCCTAAGCAGCATCCTACCTTCACCAAGAATGATACCACAATACCAACAAAAAATTATTGACTTCAACAATTCAATAATTGGCTTAATTCTGGTGTCATTCCAAGGGGATCCAGTATCTGTCTGCCGGGGATGACATGGTTGACATGCCTGGATGCTTTGTCAGAGATGGCCTCCACCTGTCACGACTGGGTTTCTGGATGCTGGCCAAGGCTTTCGCCTCCCCCATTGTGCCTTTTTAGGCAATGTCCCAAAGACAAATCTTCCAACATAAAAGATCCATCAAAAAGCAAATTGAAGGTCATGCTGCATAACACTAGGAGCCTTAACCTGAAAATGCACTCATTGGAGGCTCTCCTTGCACTGGAAGATGCCAACATTTGTACAGTCTCAGAAACTTGGTTCAGGGCTGCATTGAGCACCCCTGCCTTACCAGGCTATAACTCATTCCATACATTCCAACCCCAAAATAAGTTTGGGAAGACTAATGGTGATGAACTTTCTATCTTCATTAAGGACAGGCACACCTCCAGACTGGTTTGCCAGCATGATGTACTGGAACTACACCAGGTGTAAGTGACAGTTGGCAAGACACCCAGCCAAGTTATAGCCAGCTATAGATGCCTCTCCATGACTCAGGGCACCTACTCCTCTTAGCTGGATCTACTTGACTCCATTAAGGTACCCCCTAACACCCTGATCCTTGGTGACTTCAACTACCTCACCATAGAATGGGTGAACTATTCCTGCACTAATGCACTCACTCAATGATTTCTTGACTTCATCACTTCCAATGCACTAGACCAGCTCATCTCATCTCCCACAAGGGGAGATAATATTCTGGACTTGGTTCTCACCAACATTCTCAAAAGCTGACTACAACCTCCTAAAGGAGGGTATGTGTAGCTTCACGCCACAACCCTCCTCAGAGGATGGAGACAGCGTTGCTGAATGGTACACCAATACATGGACTCAAGTCATACCCAATAGAATTAAAACCTGCTCCTCAAAGAAACACAAACCTATTTGGTGGACATCCACTATCAACAGGCTTTACAACAAAGGGAAGAAACTGTTTTCCAAGCGTAAAAAGGAACATATTCCAAATTTGAAAAATTCCATCCTTAGTCTCAACAAGCAAATCAGATCACTAGTGAAAGCCTCCAAAGCCCATTATGAAATGAAACTAGCCTCCAAAACAAAGGGAAACCACAAAGCCTTGTTCAGTTACATCAGGAACCTCCATGGCAAAGCCCAGGTTTGTTCCGAATTTGTACTTAACAGTATCACTTACACCAATCCTGTTGACTTTGCCAACCTGCTAGCAGATAGGTTCAGCACAAATTTCACCCCCTGCCCCCCAATTGCCTTTTGACATCCCTGATACTTGTCTTGCACTTCACATCTCTGTAAATCAAGTGCTAAAGGCCCTATCCAAGGCAAAGAACACAGCTTCCATGGGACCTGATAGTATACCGGGCTGTATTCTGCACCATCTCCAGCAAAAATTGTCTTTGCCATTGAGCACACTATTTAACCACAGCCTGTGTACAGACTTTATTCTAGCAGACTGGGGAGCTGTCATTGTCATCCTCTTGCACAAAGGTGATGCCACTACTGACCCTGGAAACTGTTGCCCCATTAGCTTGACAAGTCCGATCTTTAAAGCCATGGAGCATATATTATTACAGATCTCGTAAACAAGGAGATAGGCAATCTCCAGGCACTTGACTTCACCAAGTTTGGACTTGTCAAGGACAGATCTTGCCTGTTGAACCTGGTTGACTTCTTTGAGACTGTCACCAAAGCCCTGGATGAGGGAAAGTCAGTGCATACAGCTTACCTTGACGTGGCCAAGGCCTTTGATATAATCCCCTAGTCGGGCATCATCGAAAAACTAACACAACTTGGCGTAAATCCCTATCTCATCAGGTGGGTGGGCAAATGGCTCAACAACAGGACTTTCAAAGTCAAAATAAGTGCCTCGACCTCCGATAGTAGACCTGTTATTAGTGGAGTTCCCCAGGGATCTGTTCTGGGACCCCTACTGTTTGGCATCTACTTATCAGAAGACAAAAAGCCTGTGGCTGACCATGTTTGTGGACGACTGTAAGTTGGGTGCTGTCATTGACTCCCCAGATGATGTCAACATACTGCAAGATGGTCTCACAGCAACTAATGACTGGTGCCAAAGTCATGGCCTCAAGCTAAACACAAGAAAATGTATCATTGGGTCTATATTAGATGAACGAATGATCAAAATGTCGAGTACAACATACTCAACACACTTTGATCGATCGTTCATCTAATTGAAACCTAAAAACCCTGAAAAATAAAAAAAACGAAAGATTTTGTTCATCCCACACCTTCCCTATACTAACATACAACAACACACATACAACCAATGTATACAAACACCTACATGCTCACATCATTCAAACACTTAAAAATCTACACAAACACATCTACTTTTAAAACAAAGAGGGAAGGGTTCACCCCCCACACCCCCCTAACTAAATATACCAACTCCAAGATCGCTGTACATTGGGGAAAGGGCAATTTCCCAGTAATCGCAAAGCGACTTCTTACACAAGAGATTACCGGGAAATTGCCCTTTCCCCAATGTACAGTGATTTCGGAGTTGGCATATAAAAGTAAAGAAGCCTCTTACCTAGCTATTCCTGACAGTGTAGCATGTCTACATCACACTCTGCACTCACTAGCAAGGCTGACTAAAACATTTCGGAACTCCACATTTCTACATTTACAGTCTCCGATTACATGAACATTCGATCAAAGTGTGTCGATTAAGTTGTACTCGACATTTTGATCATTAATTCATGTAATATAGACCCGTATCACCATACCGTTTAGCAAAAACATGGCCCCTACTGATAACCACATCAACAGCAACTCCCTAAGCACACAACCTGTGGTGAGAGACCTGGGCTCTCAGGTTGATAACAACCTCACATTTGACCATCATATAGCAGCACTGGTCAGAAAAGCCTTTTACTTAGTTCATCTCATAAGTAAAGGGATTGCATCCAGAAAAAAAGGAGGTTATTACCTCTTTATACTCCTCCCTCATTAGACCAATAATTGAGTATAATGCCCCGTTTGGTATGATACTTCTCCAAACATCTGCACCAACTGGAAAGGCCACTGAAATACCTAACAAAGAGAATCCATGGCCTCTAACACTTGTCCTGCGTGGACAGGCTGAAATCACTATTATTCTATTTGGTATCATACAGATTGCTCAGGGGTGATCTGTGTCTCACCTACAAAGCAATCTTGGACCCTGCCCTACCAGAGATGCTCCATATCCATAAGTCTGACTCCTCATGCATTAGCTAGTTGAAAAGCTTGAATCTAATATGTGACATCAACAAAACCTGCTGCAGTGACAGGTATGTCTCCCAGAGGCTGCCCAGTCTCTGGAACAGACTTCCTATACATGTCAAACAGATCACCTCACTGACTCTCTTCAAGCGCAACCTTGATGAGTGGATGGGAAACCACTAATTTGACCCAGGGGTTCCACCTGTGTCCCTCACTGACAGGGGTGACAGGTGCTGCCTGAGGTTTCCTTTTGGGGATAAACTCCTGGATAGGCTTGTAAGGGCCCCAGGGCCATTAGCTTCAAAATCTCCTATGATCCTATGCTATATAACATGGCAGATGGAATAGCAAGAGCAGGCAGAGTGAGCATCACCATAAGATGCTATACTTGGCTACACTTGTGTGATTTGCTGGGCAACTTTAAAGTGTCCTTCACAAATTCTCCCTTTGAAGAAACCTACCATTTTTGGTTCCACAGTGAAATAAAGGATGCTTAAGACCAAGCAGGATAGCAGCACCCTCTCTGTGGTTAGTTCTGAAAGTTGAGACATCTTAGTGCACATTTAACAGGATCCAAAAGGTCTCACTAGACCAGTCCAGACTGGGTCAGGATT
Organism: Protopterus annectens; assembly: GCF_019279795.1. Taxonomy (NCBI): domain Eukaryota; kingdom Metazoa; phylum Chordata; order Ceratodontiformes; family Protopteridae; genus Protopterus; species Protopterus annectens. Next base: position 1,959,105,973 of record NC_056731.1, read on the forward strand.
TTATTCATTATTCTTTTTGGTTTCCAAGAAAACAAATGACCTCCTACCCATTTTTGACCTAGGCCTCATAAACAATTATGTTGAAAAGACCTGCTTTCAAATGGTCTTGTTGCAGTCAGTTCTTCCGTGTCTCCAGAAGAACAAATATATGTGCTCTGTTGATCTCCAGAATGGTTACTTTTACATAAAAATAAAGGAGTCCAGGAAATTTCTGCACTTCCGATTAGGACTAAGTCATTTTCAGTTCAGAGCCATGCCTTTCAGTCTCATTTTAATTACAAGGGTGTTCACCAAATGGGTAGTGGTAATAGCAGCATATCTACTTCTTCAGAAATTCAGAATTTTCCTTTATCTAGATAATTGGCTCCTAGCTGCCTCTTCCATGGAGTCTCTTCTACAAGGAAGGGATTATCTGCTCCATCTTTGTACTTCCGTAGATATTTTGGTAAATCTGGGGAAATTCTGACTCCCACTCAAATTTTAGTCTTTCTGGGATGCCCTTTAGACATGGCCCACAACTCTGATCTCTCGTCCATGTGATAGAATTGCTTCCCCAAGGGCTGCAGTACAAATCTTCTAGAGTTCTATCACATTATGGCATGGCATCATTAATTCTTATGGTGCAGTTTGCTCATTACCATATGAGAATTCTATAATCGTTACCACTGTCACAACAGTATCAGATGTATGATTTCCTGTCTCAATCCATCAGGCTAACTCAGCCATGTAGAACTCATCTAAACTGGTGGCTTCATTCTCCTTTGATATCTGAAGGCAAGCCTTTCCAGGTCCCTTCTCCAGTAACATCTGTAACCACCAGTGTATCCTGTCTTGAGTCATGGTGGTAGGGCTTTGCAAGGGGAGAATGGTCCAAGGTTTTTGGTTAGAGTTGGAGGCTTGTCTTCCTATAAATGTTCTGCAGATGAAGGCAGTTCTCCTTGTGTTGCAGGAGCTATAGGACTGTCTTCCTCTGAGACTGATAAACATACAGATGGACAATATGACAGTGCATAAGCAAGCAAGGGGGAACCAGATACTATCCACATTTGCGAAATCATGAGAGTGTGGCACTGAGGGATGGCATCTCACTGGTTTCTGACTGCAACATATATCTCTGGAAGTTTCAGTGATCCAGCTGACAGGCTCAGCAGGAAACTCCTGTGGCCTCACAAGTGGTCTTTAAATGCATCAATTGCCGAGGAGATTTTTGGTTGCTGGGGCAAGCACTGCTGCAGTCTGTTTATGACTCCCCAGAACACCAAATGCAGCAGTGCCATTCTCCCTCCTCAGGGACAGCAGCCCAGGGACACTGTGTCTCATCATTGGCCTCCAGGGGTTACTTTATCCCTATTCCCCTATTCCACTCATGACCAAGTTCATACAGAAAACCATTCAGTGCAAGGCCACAGTCATAGCCCCATTTTGGCCCAGGCAGATATGTTTTCCTCCCTCAAATCTTACCTGAAGGAGCCCCCTTGGTTCCTTAGTCCACTGCTGGATCTTGTACCACACCCATTTGGGGAACCTCACCTGGACATTTTCAACCTGAAACTACCCACCTAGTTTCTCGAATTCCAGTGTTGGTACTGGATACATCCTTTCCTACTGCTGTAGTTCACATTCTAAAAGCCTCCCAGATCTCGTGTGTGCATAGATTGTATCACAGTAAATGGAAAATATTTTCAATATGGGGGGACTCTCAGAACATAGAACCCTTTTTGGCACCAGTTGGAGATGTACTACTGGAGCGCCTTCTGTGTGGAGTCTGCATGTCCTCCCCACGGTCGAGTGGCGTTTGAAAGACATGTGTGAATGGGCATGCCTTCGTTGAAGGTTGGGCATTGGGCTGGCACTTCGGCACAGTAAAAATCTACTGCCAATCATTAGCGGACCGATATATATATATATGGGTCTACCTGAAAATATCAAAACCCTAGAAGATCAAAGAGGACATCGTCGAGATGAAATCAGCAAAAACTCATTTCAGTGAAGGACCAGATTAGCGAATGTATTCCCAGGTTAAGTAACCTGTTGGTCAACAAGCTGAACTTTGCCCTTTTCCCAACTGTAGTGTGATCTTGGAGTTGGTATATTTAGTTAGAGGGGTGTGGGGGTGCAGCCTCCCACATTAGGTGGTGTGGTGGGCTTAGCCCCCCCACCTGGGTGGGTTAGGGATGGTGCTGTTTTGTTTTCGTGATGTTTGGTGTTAATGGTTACTTACCCTGGGAAGATATTTGTTGATCCGGTCTTTTGCTGATGTGAGTTTTTGCTGATTTTGTCTCGACGATGTCGTCTTCGATCTTCTGGGGTTTTGATGTTCTGAAGTAGACCCACATATTTATATATATTTATGTGTATGTTACTTTATTTATACTGCTGTTATGTTTTACTAGTTCAGGACTGATAGGCTGTTCTCCCCACCTATATGGGCAAGAAATACCTGAAGTAAGATTCACGCTGATTGACGATTTCCCTCCTTGAGGCTCGCCAGTCAGTGGTCAGAGTGAATGTGTGGAGAGAGACAGTGCTTTTTGAAGGATACAATCCCTATAGCCTAAAGGCTAGCTACAGAACTGAGGAAATTGAACATCTACTTTGGTGGATAAGCACAACTTGCACAACTGTACTCACCTGGAGACCAGTTCCGGATTTCCTTTGTGAACCTGTTTGTAACAGTACTCAGGTTCAAAACATTTTCACTTCGTGGCCTAGTACCCCTTATCCCCCCCTTGAGTTTTCTGGTGTCCTTAGTTTTAAAAGCTGAAAGTCATCCATTCTTATACATTTAGAGTTCAGACATTTCTTAAGATTTTGTTATGTCTGGATCGCATTATCAGTTTTCTGCATTACCCTTTGGACTAGCCACTACTCCAAGGGTGTACACAAAGTGTCTAGGTCCTGAGATAGCTCACTGCAGACTGTAAGATATTCACATTTTTCCTTATTTAGACAACTTGCTTATCTTTGCAGAGACTTTTTCAAAGTATCAGAAATCTCTCAGTTGGTTAAGAGGTCACCTATACATACTGCAGTTCCTGGAGAACTTACAAAAGCCTTGTGTGACTCCTTTCCACAGGATTGATTTACTGGGGTATCTTCTGGAGACTTCAGTTCAAAGAGCTTTTCTTTTAGAGGAAAAAGTAGATCTGTATCTAGGTGTATTCCTGAGTTTTTCCACTCATTCTACAGTCCCAGCAAGGGTATTCCTTAGGATTTGGGGTTTTACAGCATACATGATGCCCATGACACCTCTTGCAAAACTGAGAAGAATCCAGTGGCACCTGAAATCTGTATGATGTCAGCATCAACAGCCCCTGACAATTTATATTCCAAATTTGGCTTTTGTGAGAAAGAATTTTTGTGGCGGATACACCAAATTTCTCAGAATCCAGGTCTGCCATTGTCCCTCTCAGCTGTAGCACAGTTGGTCACAGCAAACACCCCAGAGTTTGCTTGGGGAACAGTGTCTATAGAGATTAAAGTACAGAGTCTTTTGAACAAAAAAAAACAGAATAAAAAAGCATAAACATAAAAAATATGTTAGCACTTACTGTATAAATGCTGTCAATTCTCTAAATCATCTATGGTCTCAGGGACCTCCGCAAGTGTTTGCAGACAACATCAAAGTGATATGGCACATAAACAAGCAAAGGGGAACCAGATTTTACCCTTTGTGCAGACTATCCATGGTAGTCTGAGATATAACCTTTCAGAAGAATCTCACACTACAGGCATTTTACATACTGTCAGAGCAAAATTGTGTAGCAGACAAAGCTGAGCAGGACAAAAACAGGCCCTCATGAATGGAAATTGAATCAAAGGGTCTTCCAGGAATTGATCCAACTGTGGGGAACACTGCAAAAAAATATTTTTGTCTCCACTGTCAGCAATCAGTTGGTGAGATTGTGCTCCAAAATACTATGCAAGAAGGCCTGGAAGACAGATGCTTCTTCTTTTCCATGGACAGAAATGTTCCTGTATGCTTTTCTACCCTTTGCACTAACCAGTAGACCTGTCACCAGTGGAGTACCACAGGGGTCTGTGCTGAGCCCCACACTATTTGGCATCTATTTCTCAGACATACAGGCAGAGTAGATTGCCTTTGGCTCACCAAGTTTGCTGATGATTGTAAACTGGGAGCAGTCACTGAGTTCCCCAACAATGTCAACATATTACAAGAAGGGCTAACATGAACAAATGATTGGTGCCAAAGACATAGTCTAAAACTAAATGCAAAAATAAAAGCATTATTATTCCCTTTGGCAAAATAGAATTCCCAACAAATTACAATATTGACAGCATCCCCATGAGTTCCAACCCAGTAGTGCAAGACTTGTGAACATAGGTTGAAAGCAGTCTGATCTTTGACCACCAAGTTTCTACAGTGGTAAGGAAAGCCTTCTATGTTGCACTCCTCATAAGCAAGGGTATAACATCCAAGTCAAGTGATCTGATAATTCCACTGTAATCAACTGTCATCAGACCACTATTAGAGTATAATGCACCCTTTTGCATGTACTTCACCAGACACCTGCAGCAGCTGGAGAGACCTCAGAGGTTTATCACTAAGAAAATACAGGTACTCCAAAGCATGATCTTCATGGACCTCAAGGGTTTCTCGTTAAGAAAATACAAGGATTCCAAATCATGACTTACATGGACAGTCTGAAAGCCTTGTCACTTTTCTCTGCATCTTATAGGCTGCTGACAGGTGACTTCTGTGCCTGGCCTATAGGGCAATCTTTAACCCTGCCCTAATGGAAATACCGCACATCCACAAGTCAAATGGCACAAGAGTCACTCACTCTAGGGATCTCAACCTAGCATGTGACATTAACAGAATATGCTGGAGAGACAGATATGTGTCTCAGAGACTGCTGCTTCTCTGGAATAGACTTCCTATTCACATAAAACAGAGCTCCTCACTGATCCTATTTAAACATATCCTAGATAATTGGATGCAAGACAGCAAATTCACCCCCGGGGTGGCACCCATGTGCTTCATGGACAGGGTTAGCAAGTGTTGATCACAGACCCAGTCTGTTCATAAATTTGTGTTGTGAACTACCCAAAAAGAACAAATTGGGACAATTGGGATTGGTGGTTAGGCTTGTAAAGGCTCTAAGGCTGCTAGCCCAGTAACCTCTTATGAACCTATGAACCTATCACCACTGGAGCCTTTATAAGCCTAGCCAAACATCTCAATTGTATCCTGCATGTTTATGTGCATTAAAACTTATTTTAAGAGGTATATGTAAGCTTGGGCAAGATTTGCAGGCTGCCTGTGTCCATTAGAGACATAGGTGACAGACCCTGAGTGTATTTCCTATTTCCCATCCACTAGTCCAAGTTTCTCTTAAGGGGAAGAGATCTGCTTCACATAGATGGGAAGCCTGTTTGAGAGAAGGGGAATTCTCTGAGACACATACCTGTCCCACCAATGTGTCCGATTTATGCTGCAAGCAAACTTTAAAGCCCCTAGATTGAGTCATTCCGATGCTATTTGTTTTCCAGATATGCAAAAGGTCCATCAGAATGAGATCCAGGGATACTTGTATGACAGGCACAGATCTTTTCTCAACAGTCTTGTAGGAAACAGAGGACAGAGGTAGGGCTTTGAGGAAATCTACATAGGGCATGCTGTTTATGTCCTGAATTCTTTTTGTGAGTATTTTCTATGGACATTCCAGTTGTTACATGTGCCTGGTCAGATACATACCAAAGGAGGGCTTGAACTCAATTATGGACCTGGTGAGGACTGTATACTGTGGAATGATGACTTGCTTGGACATAGATAGCATGCCCTTGCATTTTAATTGAGCAACATAAAATGGTTTCCTTAGTACTTTAGACTCATTTTGGTCAAAAGCCAGGTTATGATCTACATGCATACCCAAATCCATGACTACTGATTCTACTCTTAGGGGTGCAATCATCATCATAATCGACCCCTTTTTCCCATTTCCTACATGGGGCTGTGGTGTCATGTCAGGTGTCTCCATCTGTCTTGCTTCAGTGTCACTCTACCCTCTTCAGCATTCATGCCTAGCTGTCACAAGTCTTGTCTCGCACAATACATCCGTCTTTGTTTTGATGCCCTCATTTCTTCTTACCTTCTTCCCGTTTGTCCCAAATCTTCACTAGATTGTCTTCTGCTTTCTGCACATGTCCCTAAACCACTGTGATCTGTTCTCTTTGACCTTCTCTGCAATAAGAGCTACTTGGGCTTCTGCTCTAATGTCCTCATTTCTTTGTCTGTCCCACAGTGTGCATCCTACCACACATCTCAGACAGTTCATCTACATCACTTCTAACTTCCTCAACTGCTCTGCCTTTTCTGCCTTGATTTCTGCACCATACAGTAGTACTGGTCACACCACTGTTTTGTACAACTTACTTTTTAGCTTTTTTGGAATTCTTTATCATACACTATCCCTGACACTCTGTGCCATTTGGCTGCAGTCCCCCTGATTCTAGCTTTGCCTCCTCATTCTGACTTCCCTTTTCCTCAACCACCCCTCCCAGTTACTTGAAGCTGTTAACATGTTCCACTTATTTTCCCTTCTATCTCACTTCTGACCTTCTTCTGATTTCTCCCATTTGCTACCATTACAACTGTCTTATCTGTACTCAGTTTCATCCTATCTACCTTCAGTTTTGCATTCTATCCTATCCTTTGCTGAGGTTCTTGCTCAGAATGTACCTGTAATGCCACATCATCTGCATGCAGCAATTTTGTTAATTTGTCCCCTCTGACCTGTTTGCCAATTTTTTTTTCTTGGACAGTGCAGTGGTGCAGCGGTTGTATTGTCACCTCACAGCAAAAGGTTCTCCTGTTTTATTCTTGGCAGGGTACCTTCTGTGCAGAGTCTGCATGTCCTCCCTGCATTCATTTGGGTTTCCTCCAGGTGCTCCAGTTTTCTCCCATATTCCAAAGACGTGTCTGGAGCATTGTTCCAAGTCTGACTTTCCTGGTAAACAAATGTTAAAATTAAATATATATATATATCCAGAGTAATTCTGAAGAATCCTAAATATCATTGTGGTGATTTCATTCTGGCCAGGCATCAGTGTTTCTCCTTTCTTTTGAAAAAGTCCAGGGGCAGTTACCACAAGGTTCCTCACAAACTGGATCTACTCACACAGGACCATATATGTCTGATACATTCTGACCCCCAAACAACTGCAACTGACTGCCTGTATGATAGAATCTTTACATCTTTTAGGCACCTTTTTCTGAGGATGTGCAGCAGATATTAATGGAGTCAAGAAAGGTTTTCTAGCCGGTGCCAAGAAAAGAACCAGCATCTATTCAGATCTAGTTTTTCTCTGCTTTTAAGTATTTGTATGAGTTACTGTCCTATGGCTTGTGTTACCCCTTAATCAAGGTTCATTTCAGCATGTATGTCCATGGATTGCCATCTTTCAACCTCATGTGAAAATGTTTTTGAAAGGGGTGTTGCATAAGAAGTCTCATACGAAACAGGTGGCTTCTCCTTGGGACACAAATAGGGAGATCAAGTAGACTTTGACATCAAAATCTTTGTTTCTGAGTTGTCTGCATATAACATATGGGTTCTATCAGGTGAATAATATTCAAGTTTCTGTCATGAAGAACTAATGAAGTAAATTATTTTCCTACAGCATCATAAAACCAAGCAGACAGACCAATATTCAAATGCTGAAGACATCACAGAGAAATCTAATGTACCAAAATTGGTAAATGCTTCAAATACAGATGTTAAACTTCCTGTTTCAGAAGGAGACCAACAAGGGAGAACAGGTTCTGCAAGGTGAGCACTCAAGGCAAATCTGTAAAAGTATTGTTTTTGCACATCAGTGGTTAGTTATACTTCTAGCCTTATATAAAGCACGCAAAGTGGTATTCTTTAAGTAATGTGTTAGATTTTCTCTTTTTCTTAGTAAAAGTTCTTAAACAAAGTTTACTTTCTTAACTTGACATATATTATACATTGCTTTTTGCTGTTAGATTCACATAAATGTGCATTGTTTTCTTTCACAAAATTTCAGGTTTTTGGTGATGCATTCTTGTACACATGTAGTTAAAGATTCCAGTCTGGATAAAATAGTGATCTGAAGTTGTTAATCTTCTACCAATTCATCACTGATGGGTTTGGTTCCAAGCTCTCGGAACGAGTCGGCCTAATACCAAGCTCGCGTACACCAAAAACTCTCGAGCTAAGCTTCTACCCACAATGCCCTTCTCCCATTTACCTCAGATCTCGTTTTCCACACAGCCATATAGCAGTGTTTCACTTAGCTCTCCAGCTAAGTGTTGTATTTTCTAAAAATTTATTGTATTTTGGAAATTTTTTCTCTTCTAACTTTTTCTACCTTGTTACCTATACCTAGCTCTACCCACGGGTATCTTTCTCTTACCATCGTTGGTAAATGCCTTTCTCTACCCTTGTGGTATTCTTAATACCATTATTGGTATTTCTTCTTCTCTTCTCTTTCTATAACCTTTTGGATTGTTGGATTGTATACGGATATGTCTGAAAAAAAGGGACTTTGGGGTTCAAACATTGCACTTCCTGCAATGGCAAACTCCCCAACAGCAACCTACATGATGATTGTCTATTGTCTGGGGGTTTCCCACTTGTCTGTGAAACCTCCTTGCCAGATTTGTCTCAGTTTCAGTCAGTGGATGCTAAATGAAAGGAAAAATAAACTTATTTTGAAAGGCCTGCTTTCTTCACCTTTTTCAGAGGCCCTTTCTGTGTCAGAGGTCTCAACCCTTCCATCGAAGGACAAGAAATGTCCTCATTCTGATCCCTCTTCAACGGCCGGTGATAAGGTAAGCCTTACAAGCATAAGGCCCAGAAGTCTTCTATGGAGCACAAGATCGCTCCCTCGGCTCCGACCACTTTGGTTCCGAGTTCATCTCCAGTGGCCTCTATGGACATTACTATGACTTCCACATCTGTGCTGCCTTCAGCATCAACTTCTATGGTTCCAAGTGTGGTAACAGCTCCAGCCTTATTGCCTTCTGTAACCTCGGCACTGACCTCACCCCTCTCTGCCCCGAAGTCGGTCCCGACTATCTCTTCGGAGCTGATAATGACTTTCACTCCAGCTATTCCCCTGGGCTCCAAGCCCTTTCTCAGCACTGATAGTGCCCCTTTTGCCTGTCTCAAAGTTGGAATTTTCGGTGCCGACTTTTCTTACACCACGGACCAAGTACTCCCCATCTTTGAACCCATTTTCAAGACAAGCTTATAACCCTTTTTTGGACCGAAATGACTCCCTCTCCGGACTGTTGGTAAGGTCCACCAGGAGTCTATCTGAATTGGATGCGGTGTGTCTGTTTGATCAGCTGTTGACAGCCAGAGGTATTACAAATTTTCCAAAAACCCATCCCACTCTGGGTTTTGGGTCAGTTGCCCCCATGACTCCCACTTATTCTCCTCCCTTGGATCCTTCAGTTCTGAGGCCCATAGTTCTGACGTCCTTGGTGGGAACCCTTTCCCCGGTGCCGACAGTGACTCTCTCTGAGGCTTTGAGGCCCCCCCTTTGGGTTTTGGTTCCTTTGGAACCATCCCGTCCTCAATCTCATGCTTGGGGTGGGTGGAACCCTCGGCTCCCAGTATGGTTCCAGGTTTTTCATCTGTTCTGTCTTCGATCCAGAGGCGACACCCGCCCAGGTTTTGCTTGAGGCTCCATCCCCGGGAGCGGGCCGTACAAAGCAGGGTGTGAACAAGGTTCCAAGATTGTCTTCCTCGGTTCCGGGCTCCCATTCCTCTTCGGGCAGACTGGCTTTCTGGGTGATGGAGAGGGTGCTTGCTTCTGGAAGTGCTCCTCCTACGTCAGACATTCCCTCTGCTCCCTCTGAGCTACAGATGTCACAGGCCACCTCCTCAGAACACCAAGAGCGCAAGCCTCAGGAAACCCCTATACAGGGTAATCTCCCTTCCGAGTCTTCTTCAGATGTTCCCACTGAAGAACCCCCTCGGAAGAGGGCATATAAGAGAAAACACCTGGAGGAGTCCCTCACTGAGGATACGGATTACAGTGATGGGGAAGGGTCCCCATGGTCACCCCCTGATGATGTCTCCCTTGGAGACATCCTGGAAATATTGAAGCAGAGGGATGACTGGAAGCCCTTCAATCCTTCCTCGGAGGAGTCCGTATTCCTGCAGGCTTTCTGCTCTCAGCCCTCTACTTCTTGGGTGACCCCACCTGCTGATGAGTTAGTCCAGCTCATCATGCAGCATGGGTGAAAGAACCCTGATTCCGTTGAGGCCATTCCCCGGAGACCGGGCAAGATACTTTCCCCACCAGAGGAACAGCCCCATTGGTCTAGAGGCTTGCCAGTAGACACTATGGTGGTGGTGGCCACCACAAAAAAGGACCTTGCGGAGGAAAGTCCTACTGTCCACCCACCCAACAGAGAGTCTGGAGTGGTGGACAGATTAGGGAAGTGAGCCTTTGCCTCAGCGACCTTTGCAGTCAGGTCTCTGAATTATTTGGCACATTTTACAAGGCTCCAAAGGGATCTCATTTCTGAACTCTCTGGAACCCACGCAGGTCAAATTTCTGATGGGGCACATGATAAAGTTGCTTCTCAGCTTGCTATCCTAGAGTCAATCTCCAACTCGTCCATGAGGTTGCTATCCCATGCAACCAAAGGGACTGCTAGAGCTGTGAGTGCAAGTATAGTTATGAGACGCCATGCCTGGATGCGCATTTGTGATCTCGCAGACTCCTTCAAGTCTTCCTTCTTGAATGGCCTTGTAGAACTGTCCACTTTTCTCGGTTCCAAAGTTAAGGACACATTAGCCAGGTGCAAGCAAGATGGAAAAAACCTTGTCTGCTGTTGGCCTATGTTTTTCCAAACCTCAGCGCTCTTTCTGCAGGAACCAGAGCAGTGGAAAGATATGGCACAAAAAATCTCAAGACCCTTTCCGCAGTGCACATGGTGAGGATTCCCCCAGAGGCAGAGGGGGTTCCAATAGTGGAAGATGTCCCTTTAGGGGCAGAGGGGGTCTCCGAAACAGGACTCCAAGGATTCTTCCTCCAGATGACCTTATCAGCGCTCCTGAAGCACTGCCCAATTGCTTTCCTCTGGAAGCAGTCGGGGCTCATTTTTCTCTGCACCAAGCTGCCTGGCACTCTATTACTTATGATCAGTGGGTGCAGAGAATAATTTCCAGAAGTTATTACTTCCCTCTAATATCTTACCCAAAACCTCCAAAATGCCTTCCTGATGTTCCACCCAGTCAAAGGGAAGAGGCAGCTTCAGAGATAAGAAAGCTGTGTCAAAACCGAGTCATCCAACAAGTCCCCCCAGACCAATGCGGATCCGTTTTTTTGGTGCCAAAAAAGACCAGGGACTGGAGACCCATTTTGGATCTCAGCCAACTAAACAAGTCAGTGGTTCAAACCAAATTCCGCATGGTCACGATACAGTCCATTTTCCCATTTCTTCGGGAGGGTGTGTGGATGTGCTCGATAGACCTCCAGGATGTGTATTACCACATCAAAATGGACAAGCGCTGCAGCAGTCTCCTTTGCTTCCAGCTGGGAGCCAATCATTATCAATTCAGAGCCCTGCCATTCAGTCTCTCAATGGCCCCCAGAGTGTTCACAAAATGCCTAGCAGTGGTAACAGACTTCAGGGATTCCAGATGTTTCCATATCTAGATGATTGGCTACTCTCTGCCCCCACCAAGTGCCTACTGGTCATGGCCCTGCACTACACTCTAGCACTGGCGGAGTTTCTAGGCATCACAATACACTGGGAAAAATCCAATTTTCATCCTACCCAACAATTGGAATTTATAGGAGCAGTATTCAATATTCAAACAAGCCAGGTCTCTCTCCTACCTCACAGACTTCAGAGGTTAAGATTACAAGTACAAGTGATACTCTGTCGAAGGAAGGTGTCAGCAAGGGAAGTTCTGCAGGCTCTGGGGTCTATGGTGCCAGCCATCCCAATTGTTCCTCTGGCAAGATTGCATATGAGACTGTTACAATGGCTCCTTTTGTTCCAGTGGGTATCCAGTCTTCATCCTCTAAACTCAAAGATCCTCATCACCAAATCCTGCAAGGAAGATCTTCTTTGGTGGATGAGAACAGACAAACATCTTTGGTGCAGCCCCTTCCAGACTCCTCAACCCAACTCCACGGTGACCACGGATGCTTCCCTGATAGGGTGGGGGGTGGGGGGCATTTTCAGGGAAAGACAGTCCAAGGTACATAGTCCAGCTTGGAGGCCAACTTGCATATCAACGTCCTGGAGTTGAGAGCAGTGCTGTTAGCGTTGCAGGCACTTTATCCTCTCCTTCCATCAGGAGCTATTGCAATCCAGTCAGACAATATGTCTGTAGTCTGGTACATAAACAAACAGGGAGGGACCAAATCCTACCCCCTATATTGGGAGGCCATGAGAATTTGGCATTGGGCGATAGCTTCCAACTGCTTTAGGATATCAACACATATCCCAGGGAGCTCCAATGTGATTGCAGACAGGCTGAACAGATGCATCCTCCATCCACATGAGTGGTCTTTCAACCCGAACATGATGACAGAAATTTTCAGCCGTTGGGGCCAGCCTTGCTGCGATCTTTTTGCTTCCCCTTCAAACAAAAAATGCAGCAGCTACTTTGCCCTCTTTCCCCCAGATGAGGAATCACTGAGCGATGCTTTGACTCCCGATTGGCCTGCAGGTCTCCTCTATGCTTATCCTCCAATACCTTTGATACCCCTATTTCTAAAGAAAGCAATTCGGTTGAGATACAAAGTGATCCTCATTGCCCTTTTCTGGCCTCGACAAGTATGGTTCCCCTTCCTCCGGCCTCACCTATTACAACCTCCTTGGATCCTGGACACTTGTCAAGACCTAATATCTCACCCACAAGGGTTGGCTCCCCCAAATCTGCCCACTCTCAAGCTGACAGCTTGGTTTCTCCACTTCCGTTAGTCACCAGGCAGGAAACCCTCTCCTCACCTATCCGCGATATTATTCTGGCCTCCCATAAATCATCCACCAGAAAACTCTACAGAGACAAATGGAAAAGGTTCGCTATCTGGTCTAATAATCAGATGCTAGACCCTTTTTCAGCTCCTACAGCTGCTATACTTCAGTACCTTTCCGAGTTGTTTGATGATGGGGCATCAGCTTCTACTACTTGAGTCCATTTAGCAGCTATCTCCAATTTTCATAATGGCTTAGATGGCATTCTTCTTATCTCCAACTGCCTTTGCAAGACTTTTCTCAAGGGAGTTTTCCATAGCAGACCCCCTATCAGGCAACCTGTAGAGACATGGAATCTCTCTCTGATACTACAGTCTCTCTCTCTCTACCCCCTTTTGAGCCTGCTACAATATGTGATCTTAAATTCATGTCATGGGAATTTCCGATTTTGGTAGCGGTCACATCAGCCAGATGGATATCTGAGTTACAAGCCTTATGCATCAAGAGCCCGTATCTAATCTTCCATAAAGACAGAGTATCTCTTCGTACTAATCCATCCTTTCTCCCTGAAGTAGCATCTGACTTCTCTATTAACCAGTCCATTGAATTCCCTGTGTTTTTTCCAAGTTATTCCAACAAGGGAGAATACTGTCTACATTCATTGGACATACATAGACAACTACGTTTCTACTTAGACAGGAATAAGTCTTTCTGCAAGTCGGATCAACTTTTCATCTCCTTTTCTGGTCCAAGAATGGGATGTGCTGTATCAAAAGTTACTTATCAAAATGGCTCATAGATTGTATTACCTTTTCATACTCCCTAGCGAATGAATCTCAACATGTTCATATCAAAGCTCACTCAACGAGAGCCATCACAACTTCAGTTGCTTTTCACTCCAGGGCTTCCATGGATGACATATGCGCACCAGCCATTTGGGCTAAACCTCATACTTTCATCAAACATTACAAATTGGATTTGGTCTCGAGGGGATGGTTCTCAGGAATGTTCTTCCATAAGGGCCACCCAGGTTCTCCAAGTAGCTTGGGATTCTGTCCCATCAGTGATGAATAGGAAGAAGATTAAAACTTCAGATAAAGAAGTTATGTCTTACCATAACGTTCCATCTGAGTTGTTGATCTTCTTCCAGTTATTACACCCTCCCACTGACCCCCTCCAAAGGTTCCTGGTGGATCTTCTGGGTCCTTGTGGGGTTTCAGGGTTTCTGTGCAGAGATGGCCTCTGTCTTTCTGTTTTCTTCTATATGTTAGATGCAAACTCTATCTGAGGTAACTGGGAGAAGGGCATTGTGGGTAGCAGCTTAGCTCAAGAGATTTTGGTGTACGCGAGCTTGGTATTAGCCTGACTCAGTTCCGAGGGCTCGGAACCGAACACATCAGTGATGACTGGAAGAAGATCAACAACTCAGATGGAACGTTATGGTAAGACATAACTTCTTTTTTCCTTTTCATTTTTCTGATGCCAGTTTGGGGATGACTACTGCATTAATGCCTGCTAAGATAGAAGATTTGATATGTTTTACTATAATATGACTTGGGATGAAACATTCAAGACAGGAAGGAGTGAATCTAAACCAAGCTTCCAACCCTAGTAGGTATTATTAATATTGTTGTCTTTCGGCTTTTCCCGGTTAGGGGTCGCCACAGCGGAACTCAGGTCTGCTAATGATTGGCAGTAGATTTTCATGAACACCGATATGCCAGCTCGACGTTCAACCTTCAATGAAGGCACACCCATTTACGCATGTCTTTCGAATGCCCACCCAACCACGGGGAGAACATGCAGACTCCACACAGAAGGCACTCCCCGCAGTCCAGCCGAGAATCGAACGGGAGAACCTCTTTCTGTGAGGCAACAATGCTACCACTGCACCACCGCGGATGTAGTAGGTATTAATAATACCATGCCTAAATAGTTCAGGTATGTTTTATCAGTCCCTATTTGATTAGGACTCAATTTGTCAATTTCAGCTTCTCAGGTCAACCCAACAAAAAGAAATTAAAGTAAGCATTTTTGCAGGGGGGGGGGGACTTGCACAACTGCTTACCCCATGAGGGAGGCTTTGACCCTGCATCCTCAAACTTAAATTCACTGACTATATGTTTGCACAACAATATTGAACAGCAGTCCTGACAGTGATTTTCTATTGTAAAATCCACTTGCCCTATATGTGAATCAACAGTGATTTTTGCTGGTGAAGTTTGCTCACAAGTTTCAAATCAACAAGTTAAAACTGAACTGAAACCTCATCCAATGAGTAATCTTTGACTATTAGGTTAGCCTATCTAAACTCTTTAAACTGTGCATTTTCTTTTTTTTTTCCAGAGCCTTTCAAATACTGAGCATGAGCATTTGCTCAAGTTTTACTGTTGATAAGGCATGGAACATATTTTAAATAATAGTTGTAGGTAAATTTGTCAGATTTATATTTAATAACCTTTAGAAGTCTGGCTAAGAGCAGTAAAGTGTAGAAATTAATACATTAGTTTGTTGTGCTGAACTCTGTTTTCTGTCCTGTTGAACATGTAAAAAAAAAAAAAAACATATTAGCTACCGTAAATATTCACAAAGAGAAAAATGTTTTGCAGCAGTGAGATAATTTCATCTATGGTGCATCACTGTATCTGAACCGTTACCATCCTTCTAAGGATGAAAAGATGCTTGCTTAATATTAGCCACTTTCCCTCCTTTATTGTAAGGACTGTGCCTCTTGCCCTAATTTTTTTAAACCTCGCAAATGTGTACTGCATGTTCCCCTGCAGGAATTTTCTCATACCTGGGCATATTCAGCTGCTAGATGATAATTTTAACATAATCTGCAAATGGCGTGGCATGATATTGCTTGTTTGTTTTGATATTATATTTTATGCTTAATTTTTGAATATTTAAAATTAAACTGATTTTAGGTTTCTTCAGCATAAGAATAAGTAGAACTCAACTTGTGAAAATTGATATGACAGTTTAGAGAATAATAGTTCAAGTAATCAAGAGCTTTGTTCTAGCTGTGATGGTACTGCCAGTAGTGGACAGGATGTGTGACTCTGCAAGCTGCAAGAGGAGTCTTTCCAGGTTATTGACATAGGCTTCAATACACTGCTCCACCATCTCCCCCAATACTTCTGCCAGCTGCCAGTGGGAGGAAAGTCTATCAGCTTTCTCCTAAGAAGTCACTGGGAATTGGCCCTTGGTGGTGGTGGTGCAGGTGTTATAGGCAGTGTGTTTCTGTATGGGGAGAGGGGACAGGGTGCAGATGCTGGCCCTGCCATTGCAGCTGTTGTTCAGAAATGCAAAACAAAAAGAGAGATATATAAGAACAAGTAAAATAAAAAAGAAAGGATAGTAACAATGAGGGATATGAGAAACAGGCAGACTTTCATGAAATGCATTATGAATTGAACATATAAATTAAATTTTACATCTATAACTACACCATCAATAACTTTGCAAAACCCAGGTGAGAAGCACAACTGGATAATTCAATGAAAATTCTATGCTATGTGTTAGCTAAGTATACTAAAGAGATAAAATATTGTAGTTTGTAGTACCTGCACTGCCTAGATTGTCTGGTGTACTCTAGCTACAATACCTATGAAGTGTTACAACTGTGTATCAGGTCTCAAGTTCCTCCTGAGATGAAAATTCAAGACACCAAGCCAATGAATTGTGTTAGCACTTCATTCCTATATTCACAAAACAGAACTTCATCAGACAACCCAACACACTTATGCAATGCAGAAACAAGACAGGATGAATGCCCTTTTTAGACCCAGTCAGGACTGTCAGAATTTTAAAAAGTTATTTTTCTGTGTCCTGGAAAAGGTGAAGAAACAAGAAAGAGGGGGAAATTGGTGGAATTATTTAGAATAAAGGGAAACACATTGGCAGGTTTTATTAAATGCAATGTGTTTCCCTGGGATAAATGACAGGATATCTATCAGTAGTTTACTGAATTTGAGAGCAGAAATAGTTTAAGTACATCAATCCAAGTAATTATAGGGTTGCAGGGGTACAGGTAGGAAAAGGTTTAGGAATGACATACACACACAAAAAAGTGTTCGTATTTTAATGTATTTTATTGTTTGTATTAAGTATGTACATTTTATGACAAAATGTAAGTTCTTTTCGAGTGAATTCAAAAGGAAAGAAAAGAATGATTTTTTAATTTTCTAATTTTCAATATTTTAATTGGTGTATCTATGTATTATAATCATATAAAAACAGGAAGTGAGCAAGCTAGGGTTGTCTGATGAAGTTCCATTTTGTGAATAAAGGAATAAAAGCGTCAACACAATTGATTGGCTTGGTGTCTTGAATTTTCATCCTAGGAGGAACTTGTGGCTTTTGTTTGTTATTTAGTGTACGATATGGAGTGTTTCTACTTTAGTGAACTTTTCAACACAAGGTACCTGCGTAGGGAAAATCAAGACACTTATTTTATTTATTTTTTGTGCTTTTTCCTTCCCTAAGTTTTCCTGCAGCAGATTTTGAATGGAGACGGAAAACACTGGGAGAGAAGTGAGTTTAAACAATGAAGAAGATGTGAGTTTAATCCAATTAATTGCTTTACTCACACAAATAAATGTTAAAGTTGACCGGGCTTGTTCCAACAACAGGGACCAGGTCAACACAAGAGGCAATAATACCACTAATAAAAGGAATGGAGTTATTTTGAATGAAGAAAGGAATGGTGCTGGGATGTCCTATTCAGGGGGCGTTGATTGGAGGAGTAAATATGATTGGTAACCAAGACGAGAACAGAGGGTAGCGATTGGTTACAGGTAGTTTTCCATCTAACGTGAACAGAGATTTCCTTTCTTGGTTAAACAAGGAACTGGTATCAATGGGGAATTTTTATGGAGGACAAACAAACACAAACGAAGACCCATTGGTGACTTTCAAACAGAAAACATACAGACTAGAAAAAATATTGAAAAAATACAGGGTTCTACAAATGGACAATGAGTTTTTTGAAGATTGCATTAGACTACAACAAGTTGCCAAGGGACTTTGTATTTGCAAATTCCCCAACAACATCCAGAATGGTTCCTTATTGCACCAGGAATATCTGGAGTTGTTTGATCTTACCGGCTTGGACTTTATGTGACTACTGATTAGAGACAACCAGTGAACAATGTCAGCACTAAAAGAAGATATTTTAGTGCTCCAGAAGGAAATTATTACACATAAAAGCTATTAAAGTAACAAGGGTATATACAGGAGTATATCCCAATGAATTGAACAACATGAAGCTAATATAAAGAAAAGAAAAGAGAAAAAAATTAAAGCGTGATCAGGAGGAGTATGAGCAGAAGAGGGCATATCCATTACCGAGAAACAACGTTCAACAAATGGTATCGTTCGTGGAAACAGACGAAGTAATGAAAAAGCCAGTATCCAATGATTGTGAAGAAGACAGTGATGTTTTCCAGGAACCTGTGGAATGTGCAGAGCAGGATTTTCAAAATGGGCCAAGGACATCGGCCAGATTAAAGAACAAAAAAGGTTCCTAGACACCCAATAACAAAGGTCAGAATTACAAAAGGAATCAACAACAGGAAGGAGGTCAAACGAGGGGGAGGAGGAACCCGCCACCATATCACCAGTAGTAAGACAAGTTGAACGAGACTTTTTAAATATTTCATGTATGAATGTTAACTGTTTCACTACTGAATCTTTTAGTGTACAATCTGATTGTCTTACCACTGAACTGTCTTTGAAAAATGATAGTAGTGGGTTATATTTTAACAATGAAAAACAAATGGATGAAAATGATAGTGAACTGAATTTTTTTTCCAGTGATCTTTTCAACAACTCACTGTATATAATTGATATGATGAGAAAAGACGTGCAAAATATTATTTCAGAAAATGATGGATATTTTGCTGAAGTGAGCACTACTAATATTGTTGAAATTAATGAGGGTGTGAACAATAACAAAGGGGTAAAAGACACTAACAGTATATGTAGTGAGGTCAAAGGGCTTAAAATATACAACTGTAGTGGGATAACCTTGGAAGATAGCCATGGTGAACTGTTTTCAAAGGGTTTTACCTTTATTCCTAAAAAACAGAATAATATGGTTAATACAATTTTAGATTTCAAGTTATTTGCAAGATCTATAAATTTAAAGTTGTTGTTGGAAAAAGAGAATGGGAATGAAGGTAATAGGGAAAGGTTAACTAGGAAATGTACCTATAACCCTCCACTTTTACCACCAGTGGCCATATTTGAAAGATTAAATGAAACAGAGTTTAGAAGTTTACATGGCAATAGATTCAAACGGGCCTGTAATAATCTTACTGAAGAAGAACACAAAGCACTTCTAGAATTAACAAAGAATCAGAATATAAGAATTGAGGCCAGATAAAGGAGGAGGGGTTGTTATTATGGATCAGAATGATTATACAGTAAGAATGCTGATGTATTTGAACAACAGCGCCTATTTTACAACAGCCTCCCTCAATGAGATAAATATTTTCAACACCAGACTAGATATGATGCTTTAGAAGCTCTACCAGGAATTTACTTTAAGTGATGCTGAGAAAAAGTATTTGAAAGTGACAAATCCCTTGATTTTTTCTTTTTTGGATCCCTAAAACTCATAAATCGGTAGAAAACCCACCAATTAGACCCATAGTGGCAGGAAGGGGGAGTAAAAAATGCATGGCAAGCATAGAGTTCAAGGAGGATATATTCTTTTTGCGTATAGATGTCAAAGATTTGTTTTTGACCATCCCCCATGAGGAAGGGATCAAGATGTTCCAGGAAGCATTAAAGGGAGGTACTAGATTATCTAAGGACACCATTTATATAATGGGAATGCTTAAGGAACTAGTGCTTAAAAATAACTTTGCATGGTTCCAGGGTGAGTACTTCAAGCAGACTAGGGGAGTAGTGATGGGTGCTGCGGTAGCACCCATGTTTGCCAATATAATACTTTGGCAATGGGAGATTAAATTTGTCTTGAACTCCAGGTATAAAAATAATATTTATCAATATTTTAGATTCCTGGATGACATTCTTGTGTTATGGGAAGGTAGAAGGGAAGAGATAGAGGAGTTCCTGGAATACATCAACTCCACCACTGATTTTTTTTTAAGGTGAAGTGTGATGCTGTGAACTGTTTTGATGTCCACATTTATAAGAACAAGGATGAGGGTTGTTACGAGTCATCTGTTTACAGGAAACCCACATACTCCAACAGTTTCTTACACTTTGGTAGTGATCACCCTTTTTGGCAAAAAAAGGAATTTAGTCAAAGGGCAGTTGATCATATTATCCAGGTTAATTACAAAAGAACAGAGATTTTTGGAAGAACTAAACATTTTAAAAGAGATGTTCAAGTTGAGGGGCTATCCCACTAGTTTGTTAGAAAGACAGAAACAATATGTAGTTAATAGGAAAAATTAATTTTATCCTCCATTATCGATGAACCCGGAAAGTGTGATGGGTGACAAGAACACAAAATATGAGTCTGCATGTTGTGTCCTGACATGCGACCAAGATTCCCCAGAAATTCAGAAAATAGTTGAGAAGAATTGGAAGTATGTTTTTGGGGTATATGGGCTGACTGAAAAGTCAGACACCAAAAATAGTGTTTAGAAGGGGGACAAACATTAAGAACATGTTTGAGAGAAACAAAATGAAAGGTAGAATACCCATGAGGAAAATGAATAAATGCAATGGTTGTAGGGAATGTAGATTCATTTATGAAACTAAAAATGTTGTTATTGAAGGGTACAAGACAGTTATTCCAATACAAGGGAATTACAATTGTAACAGTAAAGGATTAATCTATGTGGCCCTATGCCAGACATGGCCTGCCTTCTATATAGGTAAGACAGTTAATCAATTAAGGAAGAGAATTTACCAACACATTTATGCAATATGGAAACAAGACAGGACAAATGCCCTTTTTAGACCCAGTCAGGACTGTCAGAATTTTAAAAAGTTCCTTTTCTGTGTCCTGGAAAAAGTGAAGAAACAAGAAAGAGAGGGAAATTGGTTGAATTATTTAGAATACAGGGAAACACATTGGCAGGTTTTATTAAATGCAACATGTTTCCGTGGGATAAATGACAGGAGATCTATCAGTAGTTGACTGAAACTGAGAGCAGAAATAGTTTAAGTACGTCAATCTAAGTAATTATAGGATTGAAGGGGTACAGGTTGGAAAAGGTTTAGGAATGCATACACATAAAAAAAGTGTTGTTCGCATTTTAATGTATTTTATTGTTTGAATTAAATATGAACATTTTATGACAAAATGTAAGTTTTTTTTAGAGTGAATTCAAAAGGAAAGAAAGGAATGATTTTTTAATTTTCTAATTTTCTATATTTTAATTGGTGTATCTATGTATTGTAATCATATAAAAACAGGAAGTGAGCAAGCTAGGGTTTTCTGATGAAGTTCTGTTTTGTGAATAAAGGAATGAAAGAGCTAACACAATTCACTGGCTTGGTGTCTTGAATTTTCATCTCAGGAGGAACTTGTGGCTTTTGTTTGTTATTTAGTGTACAATACGGAGTGTGTTTCTACTTTAGTGTATATCAGGTCTGTATATTTAATTTATTTATTTTATTTTATTTTTTTTTACACTTTGTTGACCTGGTTTGTCCAACACCATCAGCCTCTTTATAGGGAAGGTCTAGGATGGTATTCATACTAACTAGAGGAATTTGGGTAGATCACTGGGGAACTTCCCCTACTCGTCATTGTTGTGAGTGGGACACATTTTACAGGAGAACTTCCTGTTTCCATTCCAGGTGCAGCAGCAGCCTCTAGAAACAGGGAAAGAAATGGAGAGAGTAGGAGATGGTGGAATGATGAAAGAAATGGGGGAGAAAGCAAATATTGAGACTGGAGAATCTGTGCAGGATTCTGAGGAGATGTTTCAAAGACATCCGTTTGATGGAGATGAGTCAGCAGATGATGGATGTATAATTACATCCCTCCAGTCAGAAGGGTTACAGGATGATTTATCTAAAGAAATGGTGGATCTGATGTCCTTTTCATTCTTCCTTAATGAATGGGTTATGAATCCAATCTTCAGATCTGACTCAGCTGCATACTTCATATTTTGGATCCAACTCTCAACCTTTTCCCTCTACCCATAATGCCCTAGTCCATTCCCAATACCTTAGATCTTTTTTGCCATCATTGTGCTCAGTTGTATGGTCATTCTCTTGAGTGTTTTGGTCATGTTTTATACTGTTTTTCATAAGTGAAAGTTACCTTTCTTATCTTAAATTCCAGCCTTTTTTTTACTACAACCTCCCTTTTAGTTTCCATTTTTTTATTGTTACCATAGTTGGTAATTTACTTTTCTACATTCTTTCTGTCCTTTGTACTCTCTGTTTTCCATTGCTGGTAAATTTTCCTTCTAAAATATTTCTTTAAAAAAATGTCTTATTTTTTTTATATTGTTATCTATCACCCTTTTCTTCAACTGTCATGGCTGCCAAGCCGACAGGTTTTAAAAAATGCACTTCTTGTGGACAGAAAATCCCTAGCTCAGATGCCCACAAGGAGTGGATATATTGTCTTGGAGCAGCTCATCTTGACACTAACTGCACAATATGTGCTGCTTTTAATACAAAGTTGTCAGCTGATAGACGCAGCAAATTTATACTGAAGAGTCTACTTTAGGGTTATCACCTGTCCCACATTGCGAGGGACAGTCCCTTTTTGGGCAGTTGTGTCCTGCAAAAAAATTGAAAAAATGGCAAATGTCCTGAGATTTTAGGACAAAAATATTTCCTATATTTTATGTAATAGTTGCATAAAACAGTTATTCTGTATCTAAACACCTACATGTTATAAGAAACAGAATAAGCAACTAAAATGCTACAAGAATAAGCCTTTATTTAGGCAAAAAAATGAAGTGCTGTCCTTTGTACCAGCTGTGGGTATGTTTCGCCTTGCAAAATCTGATGTTTGCACCAAAAACCCCCAGTAAAACCTCTAAAACTCCTTTGGAGCATAGAAAGCGCTCTCTGCCAAAGTTCTCCAGGACCTCTTTTAAACCACTTCAGAAAGTTTCAAAAATATTGGATCTAATGTCCTCATATCCAAAAGTATATACTCCAGATCCAAAATCTTAGGATCCTAAAGCTTCTGATCATTATTTCAGCAAACCCCACAGCCCAGGTTTCGGATCCCAAGCCTTCAGATGCAAAACCTAGTACATCTTATATTCCAAGAGCTCACTCCCCAGAGTTCATTTCGGATTCGGTCTCCCCTAGGCTCCATTCCTCTTTATGCAAACTCCCAAACAGCACTCTAGGCCCCAGTCTACCACATCGTGCAGGTAATTCAGAAGTCTTTCCAAAGTAGATATGGATAAGATAATGTGAAAGTTTCTCAGAGCTCAGATCCAGGCACCATCCCCCATTGGATCCATGAGTATTCGAGCCATTACTCACACAGTATTATCTCCTTCTCTGACTGTCTTTTGGTTTTGGAGCCACAAAATCCAACAGCTCTGAGAGTTCTGGAGTTAGATCCAAATAGAATTACTTCCTCAACTCCAACAGCATCCCTGACCAGTTCTTATATTCCTTTGGATCAGAACAGGTCCCAGAGCTGAAGGGTTGGCATCAGATCTGTGGGGCCAGAATCTACTCTGATGTTATTGTATTCATCACTTCCCTTTGGATCCTTGGCACTCAACAGCTCATGTCTGATTCCCTCCTTCAGGCATAGATCCAGTTGGAGTTGTGATCTATCTGTACTGGAAATCTCAGCTCCAGTGTAGATGGTCACATCTTCTCTGGGTCCATCTGCCTTTGAGGTTGTGGATAGGGCTTTTTCTCTAGAGATCAGGTCTGTCATCCCATGGATCCACCTCCTATTTCCTTTTTGGTTCTGAGATCAGAGTCCATCAGACCTGTTACACAGGGACATCCAGTTCCATGTAGCTTCCAGTCAGCCCCAATAGAGGAACTCCCACTCTCTTCTGATAGCTCCCCTGAACATCCTGCTGAAGATATCTATCAGACGAGGATGTGCAAGAGGAGGCACAGAGATTTTCAGTTGGAATCTTTCATCAAAGATACTGATTTTGAGGAAGGAGAAGGGTCCCCCAGATCACCACTTGATGATGTCTCCTTTGGGGACATATTAGAGATCCTTAGACAAAAGGGTGGTTGGTTCCCTAATAATCCTTCTTCAGAGGAGTCAGTATTTTTGGAGGATTTTGGTTCTGGCCCATCTACATCTTGGGTGACCCCCAAATGGATGAGCTCATTGATCTAGTATCTCACTGGGCATGGAAAGAACAGAATTCTGTTCAGCCTATACCATAACAACCTGACAAATTCCTAGCTCCTCCTAAAGATAAGCCTCGCTGGAGCACAGAAGTCCCAGTAGATGCTATGGTGGTGGCAGCAGCCACTAAAAAAGAGTTAGCAGAACAGTACTCATCCAAATAGAGAGTCTAGTGCACTGGACAAATTCAGAAACTGAATATTTGCCTCAGTGACATTTGCCTTGAGATCCCTTAACTATTTGGCACAATTTACAGAGCTGCAGAGAGATTTGACCAAAGAACTGTCATTTTTTTTCTCTGCGTCCATGTTTTCAAAGGATTTCAAAAGATCATCTCCTCGCTGGTCACTCTTTTATCAATTTCCAATTCATCCATGAGATTGATCTCTCATATAGCTGAAGGCACCTTAAGGGAAGCCGGTTTAGGCATTACCATAAGGAGACATGCATGGATGTGGTTATGTGACTTTAAAGAGCCTTTCAGGGCATCTTTCATCAACACTCCCTTTCATGGAACATCTTTATTTGGTCTGTCTGTGAAAGAAATGCTTACCAACAGTGAACAAGAAGGAAAGACCTTGTCTGCTGTGGGAATCAAGTTTCCTACCCCTCAACAAACGTTCTCTAGAAATCAGAGAGGTGGTAAGAAAATGTGTTTTTTCAAATATCAAGGACCTTTCCATGATCCATGCTAAGACAATGCCTTCAGAGGCATATGAAGCAGTTCTAATGGTAAATGCCACCCTAAAGGCAGAGGAGGCCCCAAAATCAGGGTGTCTGTGATTCTTTTCTGGATAACCCTATCAGCACACCTAAAGTGCTGCCCAACTACCCATCTCTGGAGGCAGTCAGGGGATGATTGTCCTTCCACCCAGATGTTTGGGCTACCATATCAAAATATACCTGGGTATTAAAAATAGTATCCAGAGGTTACTTCATACCAGTTTCTCAACTCCCAATCTACAAAAGAAAGAAGATTCCCGATGTTCCACCCAGTCAGAGGAAGGCAGTAGCCCAAGAAATTCAAAAGCTATTAGACAAAAGAGTCATCCAGGAGGTCCTACCAGATGAAACAGGATTCAGAGCTAGACTGTGAACTTGAGACCAGCTTTGGATCTAAGCAAACTGAACTAGTATGTGAAAAAGTTAAAGTTCTGAATGGTCATGGTTCAGTCCATGCTGCCATTTCTGAGCAAGGATGATTGTATGTGCTTTGTAAATCTTCGGGATGTGTACTATCATATCAAAATAAACAGGCACTCCCAAAGACATTTATGCTTTTGGCTGGGAGCTAATCACTACCAATCCAAAGCCCTGCCCATTGAACTCACAACAGGACTCCAGGGTGTGCACCCAAATGTGTAACAGTGGTGGCAGCTCACGTGAGACTAAAAGGATTCCAAGTGGTTCCATGCCTAGACAAGTGGCTCCTCACCTCCCCCTGTATGCATCTCCTTCAACAATCCATGTACTATTTGCTCCAGATTTGTCACTCACTGGTAATAACAGTCACTTATGCCAAGTCAAATCTGACACCAGTACAGAGCCTGGAGTTTATTGGTGCACATCTTAACATGACAATGCAAACTGCATCTTTATCAACTCATTGCATAGACACTCTCAGATTCATCAAATTCTATCCCATCCATCTCCTGCAGGCAGATTCATTCTTCATGAGCTGGGGTCTATGGCAGCAGCAATAGTACTACTTCCTTTACCACGTTACTATATGCATGCTCTTCAATGGACTGTTGCTATTCATTGATAACCCGTATCTTTTCCAGTCAAGCTTACACCAATTTGTAAATCCTACATTCAGTGGTGAATCTAGTTGGATGACATTTATCTATGTCGACCCTGTGTTTTACAGCCCCCAATGGTCATGGTGACTATGGACATCTCCCAACTGTGGTAGTGGGGGCATTACTTGGGAAGGATGGTCCAAGGCATTTGATCCCTGTAAGAGACCAATTCACATATCAATGTCTTAGAGATGAGAGCAGTCCTATTAGTGCAGGCATTTCAAGATACTCTTCCTGTAGGAACTATTGTGATTCAGACCGGCAGCATGTCTCTAGTCCGGTACATCAACAAACAAGGGGAACCCAGTCTTGCTCTCTCTCTGCTGAGAGGCTGTGAGAGAGTGGCGATGGGTAATCACCATCCACTTTCTGGTTGCAATGCACATTCCATAGAAAACCACTGTACTAGTGGAGAAACTCAGCAGGTCTGTTCTGATGCCTCACAACTGGTCCCTCAAACAACCAGTGGCAGAGAAAACTTTCCTTCATTGGCACCAACCTTGCTGCGACCTCTTTGTTCCCCCACAGCAAGTGCAGTAGGCATCTTGCCTTGATCCCCCTTCAGGGGGAGTTACCAAAAGATGCTCTATTCCATGTTTGGCCATCTGGTCTACGTTACACTTATCCCCCATTTCACTTTATCCCCAAATTCATACAGAAAGCAATCCAGTTGTAGAGCTCAGTCATCCTCATTGCCCTCTACTGGCCTTGGCAGGTGTGGTTCCCCTTCCTTTGGTCTCATCTTCACTGTCCTCCCTGGATACTCGACCCAACTCCAATTCTTCTCTCATACCCCTCAGGTATGAGTCACCCAATATCTCAGTCATCAAACTAACCGCATGGTTTCTCCAGGTCCAATAATAGCCAGATAGTTCAGGCTTTCTTCCTCTGTACATTCCATTTTATTATTCTCATAAAAAGATTCCACTGAGAAGTTTTACAAGAGCAAATGGAAAAGATTTTCCTTTTGGGCATTGAAAGATAATGTTGACCATTTTGCTGCCCTGTTCTCTGCTGTTGTTGATTTTCCGGCTGCTCTTTTCAATGAAAGAGCTAGTTTTCTACAATTAAATTACATCTGGCAGCCATTTTAAATGTTCATACAGGAGGTAAAAAATATTTTTGGCTTCTTCCAAGTTATGTAAAGCTTTTCTGAAAGGCACTTTTCTCCTTAGATCCACCCAACTAGGGATCCTTCACCTCCCTTGGATCTAACGGCAGTACTATTGGGTCTGACATAAAAACTCTTTGAACCTTCAGCAAAGAATGATTTAAAATTCCTGCTATGGAAAACAGCCTTTTTAGTAGCTATCACTTCTGCTAAAAGAATTTCTGAACTCCAGGCTTTTTCATCAAAGATTCCCTCCATTATTTTCCAGGATAAATTTATGAAAAACCCTTTATTTTTACCTAAAGTTGCTTCTGAATCTAATATTAACCAATCTAAGAACAAGTAATCACCGTGGTATCCCTGAAGTCTCAAACAACCCACTAAACAAGTATAGTGGGTCCAAAAACAAAACAGTCTAAGAAACTTCACTGTGTGGATGATTTTCAATGCATATATATCTAGTTAATCACTGTATATTAAGTACACAGACAAGCGATCCAAATAAAACAAAAATAACAGAGTAATAGTTTAAGTAGGGCAGGATCAGCTCGAATGTCACACTGATTGGGGAAGGGATGTGAATTTAACATGTATACCAATAACACTTTGTTTTACAGCACAATAAAGCACTCCCTTGCCTGACAAAAAGTATATATATCGTTAGAAAGCTTGTGAAGAAACTATTACTCTGTTATTTTTGTTTTACTTGGATTGCTTGTCTGTGTACTTAATAAAGTATTTTCAACTGGAAACAGACTGCCTACCCTGCTTGAATTACTTTCAAATACTTAATAATTCTGTACAATATTTCATATTATATATTTTTATTATTTTTATTGACTTAGGACAAGTTTAACTTCGCTACTTTTACTACCATTACATGGTCTAATTAATATACAGTGATTAACTAGATATATATATGCATTGGAAATCTTCCACACAGTGAAGTTTCTTACACTGTTTTGTTAATATTAACCAATCCATTCATTTACCATTTTTCTTTCCAAATTTTTCAAACAGAGGAGAATACATGTTACATCTCCTAGATGTACACAGACAATTAAGTTTTTATCTACACAAACTGAAACAAATTAGAAAATCGATCAGATATTTGTAACCTCATCAAATTGACTATTTTTCCATTTTCTAAAATTACATTGGCTAAATGGATTACTGGTTGCATTTCTTGGACCTATTCTCAACAAGGCATTTGTCTACCAAGACTGCCTAAAGCTCACTCAACTAGATCTATGGCTACTTCATCTGCTTTTTAGTCAAAAACTTCTATTGATATTTGTGCAGCAGCCACATGGTCCAATGCTCATACCTTTGTTACTCATTACAAATTGAATCTAATATCCAGAAGCAGAGCTGCTTTTGGCTCAGTGGTTCTACACAATATCCTTCCATGAGGGCCCCCAAGATTAACGTAGGTGGGGACTCTGTCCCATTCATTGAGGAAGAATGAAAAGGACAACATCATATTTAAAAGTTATGTACTCACCATAACTAGGCATTTGTGTTGTTCAGTTTAATTCTTCCTCAACCCCCCATCCATCCCTCATTCTGTAATCTTCTGGAGGAACAATTTGGATTTTTTTATTGGAACTTAATAGTTCTGGGTTTGAGCCCTGTTCTTTGAGCTATCCCTTTCTTTAGCTAATTATTTGGAATTTTATAGCAACAAACTCAATCTGAGGTATTGGGAATGGACTACTGAATTATGCATACAGGGAGGAGCTTGAGAGTTGCATACAAAGTCTGAAGTATGCGGCCAAGTCAGATCTGAAGATTGGAGCTGTAACCCATTCATTGAGGAAGAAAGAAAATGGACAACCCAGATGCCTAGTTATGGTAAGTACATAACATTTAATTCAAAGTAAGCTAGAAAATGAAGAAGATGTTTCCTGAGGGGACATTATGGAGAAAGTACAAAAGGTGGAAGCAGAGACAATCCTGAAAAATAGTGGTGAGATGGAAAAGAAAACATATGCAGAGAAAGTAAAAGAAGGAAAAAGCTGAGAAGCAGAAAAGAAGGGAGAAGAAAATGAAAAACAGACGTATGTGGTAAGGATTCAAAGGGAAGA
This sequence comes from Protopterus annectens, assembly GCF_019279795.1. Taxonomy (NCBI): domain Eukaryota; kingdom Metazoa; phylum Chordata; order Ceratodontiformes; family Protopteridae; genus Protopterus; species Protopterus annectens. The sequence goes on from NC_056731.1 coordinate 1,959,135,200, forward strand.
AGACAAAGAAATAGGTATGAAGTGTGAGACAATTTAATGGCTCATTTGGGTGTAAAAGCACGTGAGGTATGAGCATTTATTCCTAATAACAAAGAGACTTTTTGTAACATTATATTTGGGACTGTTTTTTTTTCATGGAAAATATTCTTGGAGACTATGAAAAAAAGAAAGACTGTAACCCATGGAAACTTTATGTGGTAAAAAACATTTAACAGGGAAACAAAAAAAGGGAAATTTGTGTACAATTTCGAACAGAGGTTAAAAGAGAGACTTTGAAAGAGCATTTGAAAACTTTATGTAAAGAAGTACTGGACATTGCAAATGATTATGACAAAAGGGGTTTATGGACTGGTGGCTGGGGTTGTAATACTGTGTTAAAAATTGAAAGAGGAAAATATTATACATATACCCAACATGATAAATGTGGAGGGAATAGGAGTGTTGTAAAATGCTGGGGACAATCCAAAACATGTTTCGTGTGTGTGTGTGTGTGTGTGTGTGTGTGTGTGTGTGTGTGTGTGTGTGTGTGTGTGTGTGTGTGCATACGTACGTGTATGTGTGTGCGCATGTGCATGTTTGTGTGCATTTTTGTAAAACGACATTTGATAAGTAACTGTGATGAAAGAAAATTTTATATTTTTGGGGAAATGGGACATGATGCAAAAATGTGAATTGAAATGTTATAAATGTAGCAAAATTGGGCATTGATGGATAGACTGCAAAAATGAAATGAGTAAGGAAAAAGAAAGAGAAAAAAATGAACAAAGAAGAAATTTTAGAAGTAGTAAAAATAGAACCAAAATTAGATGAGAAAAAAATGTTAAAAGGACACAGAAGAATGTTTTGAAATAAGGGATGAAGAAAATATATACTGGGAGGTAGTAAAAGAAAAAAATAATAATTTATTTTATATATATATATATATAGAGAGAGAGAGAGAGAGAGAGATTACAATGAGTGAAATGTCTGTGTTTGATATAAAATTTTGGAAATAAAGATATAAGTAGAATTCAATGGGAAAAAAATAGAATAAATAAAACAAACCTGCATTGTATGAAGAACATTTAAATTATCATTCTGGCTTATTTGATAAATTGAGTACTGATGGGAAAATATTACACTTAGCAAGTGTATTTATGTTGCCAACAGTATTTGAAAAGGAATTATTGCAGATATTTTTTCATATATATGGGATTCTACATTAAACCCAGTAAATAAAGGAGTTTTGTATGTAAATAAAGAGGAAAGAGGTTTAGGGTTAATTAATCCAGTGGTATATGCTGCTTCCTTAAATATATATGAAGTGTTAAAGTTGATACTTGAAAAAGATGAGAGATTAGTACTATTTTTAAATATAAGTAAAATAAATTTAGGGGTATGGTAAACAGAGGAGAAGAGAAAAGGAGTGTATAAATGAAGAAATAAAATGTTACCAAGAAAATATTTTTGTTGAAAATAAAAATCAATAATATAGAAAAAGTTAAAAAAGTATGGTATGAGAAACTAATGATAAAATATTACTATGTAAAACCATGGAAAAATCTATCAGATGAAAAAAATTAAAGCTCTAAAAATAAGAAGCAAATGTTGTAATTGTAGAATGTGAACGGCCAAAGTATTGAGTATGTGACAATCTGCATGCATTAAGATGGACTTTGTACTGTGAACTCTGAGTAAACTGTGAATAGTGAAAAGTACTGAAAAACAAGATCCTGCTTGAAAGCAGGAAATGTGCCTTATATGGAAGTGCATCCAATTTTCTTTTTCTGCCTAGAGATGTAGTAATGTGAACTGCTTTAAGCCTACGGGTAAACCATTGATTGGTTAATTGTCTTTTGTACTAATTTAATTGGTCTAGTTTATATTTTTGTACTGTCAGCAGTATTACCAGCATATAAGCTTATGCATTCCTTTGTTCGGGGAGTCTCCCTGGTATTTTCCATGAGGCTCCCACACGTGTGTAATAAATACCACTGAAAGAGAGGAAGAATTGTCTTGTCTTCGTTTAAGCTAAAATGCTAAATGCAACATAATCATAAAGTAGAATGCCAATATTTTTTGTTCAGACTGGTAATAGATAAATTGCAAGTAAAAGGAAATATGCCATTTAAGAAGAAACATAATAGAATATGTTTTACTTTGTGAAAAGAAGAAACTACAGAACTTGTTTTTGAAATGTAAAACACTAGGAAAATTATAGGGAAAACTATAAAGAATAGTTTTCAAACATATAAAAGAAGTGGATAAAATAAACATGGATATGATTAAATATGGATATTATAAGATTAGAAGTAAATATGTTAAAAAAATAGATGGAAAATTATGTTATATGGGTTGCATGAAAGAATGAATTAAATTATGTTTAATGGTAAAGTAAAATCAGATGGTAGTTTTTGAAAAATGAGCGGGGTCTAATATGGATAAAAGTTAGTAAGATTGTAAAGAAATTATGAATATGTGTAAACAGATTTGGACATTTGTAAATACTTGTAAATGTATAAATGTTTTGTAAATAAGAGTTCTTCTTTTATATAAATAAAGGACCCCTACTCTTTTTGATGAGTGCAGTAGGATCTTTTACATCTATCTGAGCTATCAACAAATCAGGCAAATAGGGCTTTGGTTTAATGTCTCATCTGAAGGAGATCATACTCAAGAGTGCAGCACCCCTCTTATGCTGCACTGCAGTGCCAGTATTGGAAAATTAATCCAACTTCCAGGTATGGGAAAGGAACTCACAACTTTTTGCACCAGTTGTTATTCTACTGTGATTGCAATGTCTCAATGGCTTTTGATGTATATCATGTAATGTGTCTCTGTGGTATGTGCAAAGGCATAAATGGAGCTGGTGACATCATACATTACCTAAATAAAACACCATACTGTTTAAACAAAATGCAGCTAATAATGACACAAAATGAAACATTTGATGTAATGTGATCCTATCTCGCCTACATTCTCTACAGATGGGTTCGGAGCCGATCCTCGGCTCCGACTCGGCCGTTATACAATAGAACGCAGTCTCTTATTGGCTGAGTCACCTCATATCCCAGGATGCACCACCACTACTTCCCCAGATCTCGTTTGCCGCTTTCCAGCATAGACGTGGTCTCGGACTTGGCTGAGCTAAGTACCTCTAGTCAGAAACTTTTTCTGAAAAATTTTTCTATAAAACTCGCCTAAAAGCTGTTTTAACGGCTAGTGTTGTTGTGTGATTGATTTTGGTCCCCTTTTTGTGGAAGATTGTGTGTATTTGTTGGTGAAAGGTTCCGTTTTAGTTAGAGGGGCCTAGCCCTACCTTAGGCGTTTAAATTAGAGCCTAGGTTGTCGGTGTTAACTGTTTTTTGTCCTGTAATTGGTGTTAATTTTTTCTTTAAAACCATGTCTAAAGAGCATAGACCTTCCGGTTTTAAAAAATGTGTTAAGTGTGGTTATAAAATGTCTATAACGGATGATCATTCCTTATGTGTATATTGTTTAGGTCCCAAACATCTCCAGGAGTCCTGTAGCGTTTGCCACGCTTTTTCCTCTCGAGTCCTCCAAGAGAGGAAAAACAAATTGATCTTAAAAGGGCTCATTGCCCCTTCTTTTGAGGAAGCCTTATCTTCCTCTTCTTCTCCTTCTGGGAAGAAGAAAAAATCTTCGGCTCCGACCAGTCCATTGGATCCGATAGCAAAAAAGTCTCGGCAGGCTTCTCTGTCGGCTCCACGGACTTCGGAGCCAAGGGCGGAACAGTCTGCCTCGATGTCTCCAGCCTCGACTCCTCTGGCTTTGGAGTCGAGAGCTCGGGCATCGAGAGGCGTGTCACCTTCATCGGCTCCACTCCCTTGGAGCCGATGGGGTTGCCCGCTCAGACACTTCCGCCGGGCGAAGTCCACATCGGCTCCAAGGGAGATTGCAATAGTAGTGGAACCTCCCTCGGCGCCGATACGCCTCGAGCCATTACGGAGCCGGTCTCCCAGTCTTTCGGAGCCGGCGGAGAAGTCGACTCGGACCCGGTCGGTCTCTTCTCGTTCTTCGAGGATGTCCGATTCGGACATAGACAGGGTGCTTCAGAAGCTTTTCCAGTCACCAGTCTTTGCAAAATTGATCTCGGCTCCTGCCCAGTTGGCTCTGGAGCCGATCTCCCATCCTTCTACTTCCATTCCTCCTCCGACAGCCTTGGCGCCGTTGGAGTCGGTGTTGGTGGATCCGGTCGAAGTTATCGAGTTGGTTCCGACTCTAACTTCAACCCCGTCCCTCGGGTTGGGGTTCGGTACGCGGACCTCCTCTGTCGGCCCCGGGGGGATGCTTCGGATCCGATCCTTTCGGTTCCGAGCCTCCCTCTAGGTGCGTCGGCTGCGGGGGCTCCGGTTACTGTTGTGGCCTCAGGGACGGGACCTTCCCAGGATTCTGGGGGTCCGGCCTTTGTTGCCATGAGAAGTGCTTTAGCCAAATCCTCTGTGGCCACTTCGACCTTTCCACCACCACCTTTCTTGGGCATGGAGACTGGCGCTTCTGGAATCCCCCTGTCTTGTGACAGCGGAGCCCCTGGGCCTGAGGTTACCCCCATTGGGGGTTCCCTTCTTCCTGGAGGTTCCTCCGAAACCCTTTCGGAGGAACTGCCCAGGAAGAGACAGTGTAAGAGGAAACACGTCGACTCCCCTGACGAGTCCCTCACATCAGATACCGACCTCGACGATGCGGAGGGGTCCCCAAAGTCGTCTTCGGAAGATGTCTCCTTTGCGGACATTCTGGAAATCCTTAAACAACGAGGCGAATGGCAGTCCAAACCCCTTCCACTGAGGAGTCAGTTTTCCTCAAGGCCTTCGGGGCTCAGCCCTCCACCTCCTGGGTGTCTCCGCCCTTCGATGAGCTTCTGGATTTGATCCCTCGAAGGGCGTGGGAACACCCGGATTCTGTGGAACCGGTGCCAGCTTGTCCCAATAAGTTTCTCTCGGCACCCCCGGACAAGGATTTTTTATCTAAAGGTGTGGCTGTAGATGCTATGGTGGTGGCATCTGCCACCCAACAAGATGTGGCAGAGGCTTCGACGTCCATCCATCCCCTAATAAAGAGTCTAGGAGCATGGATCGATGCGGCAAGCGTGCCCTTTCTTCAGCGACCTTTACATTAAGGTCTCTGAATTATCTGGCACACTTCACCAGACTACAGAGGGATCTGATCAAGAAGCTGTCGGATGCCCTCTCGGGTAACTTACCTGTACAGTTAACACAGACGGTTAACTCTCAGTTGGCTACCCTATCCTCATTATCTAACTCGTCCATGAGGCTCATTTCCTATGCGGCCGAAGGAGCGAGTAAGCGGCTGGGACAGGTGTTGCTCTCACGGAGACAAGCCTGGCTACGCCTGTGTCATTTGCAGAGGCCTTTAAGTCTTCCTTTGCCGACGCCTTTGATGGGTCCTCATTGTTTGGACCCAAGGTAAAGGACACTTTGACTCGCTGCGAACAGGAGGGTAAGACTTTGGCTGCCGTAGGAGCCGCTTTCCACTCCCTCAGGCCTTATCCCAAGGCCCGAAGGGAGGGAAAATGTGGTTCCGTAAGTCTCAGAAGCCTTACTCGCAGCAGAGCGATCCCCCTTCTAGAGGCAGAGGAGGGGGAAATTTTTCAGGGAGACACCGTCCCAGAGGCGGCGGAGGCCCCCGCAACACTGGAGACTGTGAGTCCTTTCGTGGCTCCTCCTCCTTCCAGCATCCCTGAAGGAGTACCCGACTGTGCAGCTCCGGAGCCAGTCGGGGGTCGTTTCTCGAAACACCTAAAGGCCTGGGAAGATATTACTCAGGACCAATGGGTGCTTCGAATCATTGCCGGAGGTTACTCCATCCCCTTTGTTCAACCTCCCCCACCAGACCAAAGAATCCCGGACCCACCACCCAGTCAACGGGATCATGCAGCCAACGAAGTATCAAAGCTGCTTCAAAAAGGAGTCATCCAACCTGTCCCTGCAGACCAGGCTGGATTAGGGACTTACTCAAGATTCTTTTTGGTGCCAAAAAAGACCGGGGACTTGAGACCCATTTTGGATCTCAGCAAACTAAACCGATTTGTAAAAAAGTCCAAATTCCAGATGGTCACTTTACAATCCATTCTCCCGCTTTTGGAGAGAGGAGTTTGGATGTGCTCCATAGACCTCAAAGACGCCTACTATCACATTCTGATGGATCACGCGTCGAGGAGACACTTACGCTTCAGCCTAGGAGACAGTCATTTTCAGTTCCGAGCACTGCCCTTTGGTCTCACCACAGCCCCCAGGGTGTTTACCAAATGTTTGGCAGTCGTGACTGCTCACTTGAGAAGTCTAGGATTCCAGGTGTTTCCATACCTAGACGACTGGCTCCTAACTGCCGCCTCCAGGCATCTACTCTTGGAAAATTTAGCAGCCACTATCGCACTGGGCAAATCCTTAGGAATCACCTTCAATTGGTTAAAATCTGTATTGCAACCATCTCAGCATATTCTTTTTATCGGTGCAGAAATAGATTCAAGGCAGATGCGAGTCTATCTCCCTACAGAAAGGATCGCGACGCTTCAGTCTCAGGTCAGGGCCCTAATCCTCAGACGTCGTGCTCCAGCAAGAATGGTCCTACAACTGTTGGGCTCCATAGCAGCCACCATTCTTCTGGTCCCCTTGGCAAGGTTGCACATGAGGATACTTCAGTGGCTCCTCTCAGTCCAGTGGTCTTATCAGGACCTTCCCCTCAGTCACCGCATTCTGATCACGGACACGTGCAAACAGGATCTTCGTTGGTGGCTTCTATCCCCCAATCTGAATCAAGGGCGACCCTTCGTTCCCCCACTCCCCTCTGCCACGCTGACTACGGACGCCTCCCAGACAGGGTGGGGGTCATTATCTGGACAGGTCGGTCCAAGGCACGTGGCACCCCGACGAGTCTTCTTCATATCAATATCCTGGAGATGAGGCGGTGCTTTTAGCGTTGCAAGCACTGCACGATCACCTCCCCCAGGGTACAATTGCCATTCAATCCGACAGCATGTCGGTAGTCTGGTACCTAAACAAGCAAGGAGGAACCAGGTCCTATCCCCTTTGCAGAGAGGCCATGAGAGTATGGGATTGGGCGATTGCTACCAAGCGTTTCCTAATGGCAACGCACATTCCGGGGAAATCCAACGTGATAGCCGACAGACTGAGCAGAACTATTCTCTCCCCTCACGAGTGGTCCTTGAACAACAGAGTGATAACACAGATTTTCACAAGATGGGGAGTCCCCTGTTGCGATCTTTTCGCAAGCCCCCTCAATGCGAAATGTCACCACTTCTTCACTCTGGCCCCAGTTTCGGGGGAGACTCCCAAGGACGCTCTAGTCCACGCTTGGCCCTCCGGTCTGCTATATGCCTTTCCACCGGTTCCCCTTCTCCCCAAGGTGATTCAGAAGGCGATTCGCTTGAGAAGCAGAATGATATTAATCGCCCCATACTGGCCTTGGCAAATCTGGTTCCCCTTTCTTCACAGGTATGCATTGGAGGGTCCTTGGTTCCTGGACCAAGTTCCGGACCTTTTGACTCATCAGTCAGGACAACTCCATCAGTCCCTCCATTCGTTGAAGTTGACAGCCTGGCTACTCCTCTTCCAACCATAATTAGGAGCCACTCTTTGGCTCCTGAAGTCAAACACATCTTGTCTTCGGCCCACAAGACTTCTACAAAGAAGATATATAGCAGTAAATGGAAGAGGTTTGCTATTTGGGCCCAACTCCGAGGATTAGACCCAATGACAGCCTCGGTATCAGAAGTACTGAAGCTTTTAGCCTCCCTTTTCCTTCAAGGTTTCTCAGTAACTACCATCAAAGTACAATTGGCGGCTATTTCCAATTTTCATGAAAGTGTGCAACCTCCTTAATGAGCAACAAGCTCTGTAAAGCCTTTATTAAAGGAGCTTGGCTTCTCGACCCCCACTTCGCAACCTGCACCTCCGTGGGATCTGAGCGTGGTATTAGGTGCTTTAACCTCACCCCCTTTGAGCCGGCAGCAACCTGTGATCTGAAATTCCTTTCTTGGAAAACTGCCCTTCTAATTGCTATTACTTCAGCCAGACGGGTTTCAGAGCTTCAGGCTCTATGTGTTAAACCACCTTACTTGGTATTCCACAAGGATAGAGTATCTCTTAGGCCAAACCCATCTTTTATACCAAAGGTTTGTTCTAATTTCTGTCTACAACAGTCACTGGAGCTACCGGTCTTCTTTCCCAAATATTCCAATAGAGCTGAATATACTTTTCACTGCTTAGATGTGCACAGGCAATTACGCTTCTATTTGGATAGGACACACAAAGCACGGAAATCAGATCAACTGTTTGTGTCCTTTTCGGATAATAGATTAGGCAAAGCCATCACTAAAGTCACTATTGCCAAGTGGATCAGGGACTGCATCACTCATGTTTATCTCATCTCAAACAAGGAGCTCATAGCTCCGGTTAAAGCTCATTCTACTAGGGCTATGGCCACTTCGGCAGCTTTTCATTCCAAGCTCTCTATTGGCGACATTTGTGCGGCTGCCACGTGGACATCTTCACGCACCTTTGTTTCTCACTACAAATTAGATGTGGCATCCAGGGGTCGAGCTTCCTTCGGTTCCACAGTTCTCAGAAGTGTTTTCCAGTGAGCCACCCGGGAATTAGGTGCTAGGGACGCTGTCCCATCTGTAGAGAATGTAGGCGAGATAGGATCACATTACATCTTTTAGTTATGTGCTTACCATAACTTTAGATGTATGGGATCCATCTCGCCTACATTCCTAATAACCCACCCTCCATCCCCCTGCCTTGTAGACCAGGAGAGACCGGACGATCCGAAATTGATCTTCTTTCCTCTCTTGAAAGACCTGAGTATGTTATGACAATAGTATGTCTCTGTGAACATGAGTGCGAACAAACAAGATCTGGGGAAGTAGTGGTGGTGCATCCTGGGATATGAGGTGACTCAGCCAATAAGAGACTGCGTTCTATTGTATAACGGCCGAGTCGGAGCCGAGGATCGGCTCCGAACCCATCTGTAGAGAATGTAGGTGAGATGGATCCCATACATCTAAAGTTATGGTAAGTACATAACTAAAAGATATGTAGGCAGTGCTTTGAGAAGTCAGATACTTTAAAAAATTCTATGGAGGGAAATTGTCAGTATGTCAAGTGACTGGTGAATGCACCCATACAAGTTGAAAGGTGCTGTATACCCATCTGGTATAGGAGACCATTCTCTGCAATAGCCTCCTGAGCTGCAGTTAAACATCGCAAATAATTCATTTACATTCCCTAAAGGTAAGATTGTAAAAGAAACACTACAAAACAAAAAAAAAAAACTTACACAATTACAAATAATACTTACAATATTTCTCATGTGCCTTTCTCCCTGATTTCTTCTTACCGTTGCCTTAGAAGGTCTGGGTGGTGCTTCCGCAGGTCACTATAGTGGTTTCTGCACTGCTCTTCAGAGTGAAGTATGACTTAAATATCAGTAACAACACTGTTGAGGTAGTACCAAGACTCCACCATATGCTGGGGACCCTCATATGAGTCCCAAAACAGATGTTCTTGATGGTCCCTGTGTAGCACGTACAGGAAGAGTCTAGATTCCTTAATGTCTGCTGTAGTGCCAAATCATCATGTACACCAGTTTCTTAAACTCTTATGTTTAGATAATGGCATGACAGCAGCACAGCTTGAATAATGTACTGCAGATGGTGTCACATGAGAGGCAATGCTTACTGGTATACTCACACGTGTATTCTTTATCCGCACAGTCTAATGCCTGGCAAAGAAAGGCACAAAAATATAAGGTGTTCTTCATCTCCAGCCTGATTGACATAGGCATCCTGAGACAATGTAGTAATTGCCTAATGTATACCGACAGCCACTTACTCCTACAACAAAGAAATGCAATATGTGAGAGATGTAATGACACTATGAATTTGGGATCAATTCTTTCAAATAACAACAAACTGAACATCAAACAGGTTGTTAGCACACATCACCTCTCACACAAAACAAGGCCACAATACATAAATCCACATATGAAGTGGTACTCAATAGAATCCTGCCAAAATATCAGAGACCTCCCAAGCGCAAACCACTTGCACACACTACAAAGCAAATATAATCCACTACACATAACAACACACACCAGTGTTTCAGCAAATAAGCCTGTAAGGCAAAACACCTCAAAACCAAATGTCCTGGTCATAGGAGACTTCATAGTGAGACACACAGATGTCCCCCTCACCAGGATGAACAAGGAGAAGGTCACGGTTAGCTGCTTATCAAGTGCCAGGATCCATCAAATCACGCACACACTCAAGTCACCCAACAACAATTACTGCTATGACTCTGTCATATTACATGTTGGTGAGAATGATGAGATGTACCTCTCTGGACTATATGAAGAGAGACATGACTGAACTCTCAGACTGTGTGTCCCAAGCAGGTATGTCCCTAGCCCTAAGCAGCATTCTACCTTCATCCAGGATGATGTCACAATATAGACAATCATTGACTTCAACAATTGGCTTAGCTTCTGGTATCAGTCCAGAGGGATCTAGTATCTGTCAGCTTGGATAGACACGGTTGACAGACCATGCTGCTTTGCCAAAGATGGTCTTTACCTGCCACCTCTAGGCTTTCAGATACTGGCAAAAGAGCATGCCTTCCCCATAGTGCCTTTTTTAGGCAATGTCAAAACAACAAAATTTCCAATGTAAAAAAAATCCACTTGAGACAAACTCAAGGTTATGCTCCTTAATTGTAGGAGCCTAAACAGGAAACTGCACTCCCTGGTAGCACTCCTCACCTTGGAAGATGCTAATGCCTGTGCAGTCACTAAACCATAGTTCAAGGCCACAGAGAGCACCCCGGCTGTGCAAGGCTACAGTGCCTTCCACATGTTCAGACCCCAAAATGAGTGTGAAAGAACCAAAGGCAAAGGTCTTCATTAATGCCAAATACATCTTGAAACTCTCTTGAGCTACTCCAGGTCCAACTAACTACAAGTAAAGCTCCCTACCACATCATTGCTAGCTACTGGTCTCCTGCCATGATCCAAGTGAAGCACACTGCCTACCTGGACTTACTAGAGCCACTCACTATACAGCCAAACGCTTTGGTCATGGAGATTTCAACTATCCTTTCATAAGTTGGGTGACATACAAGAGAACAAACATGCTCATCCTGAAGTTACTGGACTTTGTTAATACAAATGGCCTGGAACAGCTAATCTGCAACCCCACAAGGGGCTCAAATCTTCTAGACATAGTACCAATACACTACCGCCTGTGTGTTACCCTCCCTGGTAAGATCAGACAATAAATCTGTCTTGTTTGAAGTAACAATCAGACCTGGCACCCCCAAAGGAGCAAAAAAACTGAAACATTTCTCCAAAGCAAATAACAGCCTACTAGACAATGGTATAAAAAGTTTCAAACACCCTGCTAACAGAGCCAACAATAACTTCTATGCAGAGGAGGACATAAATGCCCCATATGACCACCTAAACAACTGTATACACTTGGCTTTACCCAATCGGATCAAACCCAGATCCTCTTGAAAAAACAGACCACCCTGGTGGACCTCTATATAAGAAAAGGAAGAAACTGATGTCTAAGAACAAGAGGGAAGTTACTCAGCAGAAGAAGAATACCCTGCACAGCTTGAACAAGCAAATCAGATATCTTTTAAAGTCATCTAAAACTAGTTACAAAGCTAAATTAGCATCTCTAGCTAAGGATAATCATAAGGCATTTTAGCTATGTTCCAAATCTAAATGGGAATGCCCAACTATGTGCCGAACTTACAGTGGATGGTACCTCTCATAATGAACCTGAGGAATTTGCCAGATTTGGCACAGACTTCACCCCACTTTCCCCACCAGCCATACCCCAAAACACACCTGACACTGGTTCTAGTATCTCCAAAGAGCAGGTCATATCCGCATTCCCCAAAGCCAAAAACACAGCCTCTATGGGACCAGATAACCTCACAGGCTGTTTACTAAATAATCTAAAACAAGACCTAGTAGATCCACTTGTCACTTTCTTTAACCTCAGCTTGAGCTCTGTCTTTGCTCTAACAGAGTGGAGAACAGGTGCAGTAATCCCCTTGCACAAAGGGGGTCCATCAACTGACCCTAGGAAATATAGACCCATAAGCCTAACTTGCCCTATCAGCAAGGTCATATGAAGAATCAACACGGGCCTTATCAACAAGGCTGTAGGTGACCTTAAAACTCTTGTCCTGACCCAGTTTGGCTTTGTTAAGGGTAGATCATGCTTATTGAACCTGGTAGACTTCTTTGAGAATGTCACCAAAACCCTAGATGAAGGCAAACTGTACATACTGCCTATGCTGACTTAGCCAAGGCTTTTGACATAATCCCAACTCAAGTATCATTGAGAAACTCTCCCTAGGATTAAGCCATACATCACTAGATGGATCGCCAACTGGCTCATTGACAGACTGCATATTGTTAATGTTGGGGATTACACCTCTACCAGTAGACTAGTTACCAGTGGCATACCACAAGGATCTGTGTCATTGTATCTACTGAATCTATTTCTCAGAAGTCCAGGTGAAAGTAGGTGGCCTCTGGCTTACCAAGTTTGATGATGATTGAAAACTGGATGCAATCATTCAATCCCCAAACAATGTTAGCATATTACAAAAAGAGCTAACACAGACAAATGATTGGTGCCAAAGCCACAGACTAAAACTAAACACAGAAAAGTGCATTATTATCCCATATGGCAAAGAGGAAGTCCCTGAAATTACAGTATTGACAGCAACCCCCTAAACTCAAACCCAGTGGTGCATGATTTGGGAACACAAGTTGATAGCAATCTGTGGATTGGGATTACTCAATTTGAAGGGATATTTCAGAGCTACACAGTTAAGGCTCCTATACATAGCACAAGCAGAAAACTATAATTCAGTGTGGAAAGGGATTATGTTGAAATGGGGGAAGCTCAAGAAACAAGGAGATACTGAGATTTTAGATGCAGGCCTTTATGGAGAATAACAATAATCATGCAGAATGTTATACCCATAAAGTAGCAGAAAGTATTCTAAGAACTAAGCCAACACAGGAATGGAGAAAGGATATTTTTTTCCAAAAGGGATGACTGCAATTAGGGATATACAGGCAAGTGGGGGCTGGAATTTATTGGAGAAAACTGACAAAGGAACCATGGTATTGGGAGAAAGTAACTAGAGAGGGAAAGATGATAGAATGGGAAAATGCCAAGAATTTATTTGGACTGCAGGTTAGATATTGCCTTCCCTATCGATGACTGATATCTGAGTATAGGCAAAGGGAAAGAAATAAGGGGGTCATAAATGAAAGACCAGCACTGGTAGAGTTTTTAGTAGAATCTAGAACAGAAGCTGCTATTAAAAAATAAATAATTAGTGCAGCATATAAAATATTGCATGATAACTAAAAGAATCATTCAGAGGAGGTTAGAAATGATTGAGAAGAGAGATTGGAGAAGCAATTCACAAAGAAACAATTGGAGGATATATGTATGTCTCCTAAATATGCAGCAAAATCTAGAAGATTTAGGATTTTTGCATGGAAATGTTTACATAGATATTTTTATATACCAAGTAGACTCCAGAGAATTTTTCCTCGGGTAGATGGCAAATGTTGGAAGTGTGATGGGGAAGAAAGAGGTAATTGGGAACATATTTTCTGGGAGTGCAGTGAGTTGGTGGACTTTAAGGATTCCCTGCGGGATGCACTATTGGAGATGCTGGATGGGCAGATTGGTGTGATGAGGGAGATGATTTTTCTGAGCTATGATACAGAATCAGAATTGCCTAGACATGGTAAGGCCTTGCTGTGTCTAATTATGGTGGCTGCCAAAAAAAAGCAATTACTAGAAAATGGAAATCAAAATCTAAACCAACTGTATTAGAAGTAGTGAATATAGTAAGAGAGATAAAACAACTGGAACTGAGATCTTTAGAAAAAGGTGGAAGCAAACTACATGGGAAAAATGGGAATCATGGGAACAATATATACAGGGGAGGAATGAGGTTTGAAAGAAGGCAGGACTTGAATGAGCTATGTGATGTTTCTGAGGAAGTCTGTGGTTATACTTTGACGAAAGCGCTAAAATATTTTTTTAATAAATCTGGTTCATCAAGTTTGCTGTGGTCTTGATCTAACCTGGATTGTTTGTTTCTGTGTAATGTTTGACTGAAAATGATTGGGTAGATTATAAGTAATGTATAATGTTTGCAATTGGGAGTGTGTCAGTATGGTTTGTGATGTAAAATGCTTGAAACTAAAATTCTGTTGGTGTAGTTTGATGTTAAGTTGTCAATCTCGCCTTCATTATTGCTGGATGGGTGCTCCGACTCGGCCACTTACTAAAGCTCGAGAGGTCATTTTACCGGCTCGAGGCAACCCTATATCCCATGATGCTAGGCGATAACTACCCAGATCTCGTTTGCCGCTTTCGCTTGCGAGGTGCATTTTTACCGGCTCTTGGTAAGTTTCAATTTTTCAGACTTTTAGTCACTCCCTTTTTGTCTTAGTCCACTTCTTTTATTGTGTTAACTGGTAACGGTTAAATTTTAAACCCTATTCCCCATTAGTGGTTCCCCTTATCCACAGTTATTTATCCCTTCCCCTAGGTTAGGCCCTAAGCCTGCCCCTTTCCTAATTCTTGTCAGGGATTCTGTGTAGTGTTTGGGTGTGTTAGTATCCCTGTTTTATTTTTTATATTTGGATTGGGTGTTTGTGTGTGTGTGTGTGTGTGTGTGTGTGTGTGTGTGTGTGTTTTTTTATTGGGTGCTCCCTCGACACTGTTATGTCGATGGACACAAAGGTCTCAGGCTTCAAGAAGTGTGACTCGTGCTGTCAGAAAATGTCTCTGACAGACGGTCACACTTCTTGTGTTTACTGCCTGGGACCTCTGCACCTGCAGGACTCTTGTTCTGTCTGCCACGCATTCAGCCCAAGAGTCCTGCAGGAGTGCAGAAATAAACTAATACTGAGGGGCTTATTAAAGCCTGAGAGCTCCCTGACTAAGTCTGCTCCGGGGAGGCCCTCGAAGCCAGCAAAGCCATCGGCTCCGAGTCCCAAGCCATCGGCTACTGGCTCGCCTTCTGTGACGAGATCGGCTCCGGCTGGAGCCGATCCTTCTGTGTCACAGCTTCCAGCATCGGCTCCACCCGGTGCCGATACCGCTGAATCTCTGCACTCACTGTCGGCTCCGACTGGAGCCGACTTATCCTCGGCTCCTTCGGCTCCACCCACCTCCAGAAAGAGGTCAAGATCCCCTTTGTTGGAGTCTATCCATTCGGCTCCGAGATCACCCCTGCTCTCGGAGCAGAGCCATCAGAGCCGGTCTTCTCGGTTGTCCAGGCTTTCTGACCACGACCTTGAGAGAGTGGTGAGTAGGCTATTAAAGTCTCAGGCATTGGCCCAAATGCTCCTAGCCCGTCTCATCAGATGGTAGCTATTACACATCCACCTATTATTCCTCCTTCGACTCTCCTACAGAGTTCAGAGCCAGAGCTCCTCGGAGCCATGACTGTTGTGGCGTCGGAGCCGATACCTCCCCCTTCGGCTCTGTCGTCCTCTGCTCCGATCTCCTCCTTGATGCCTTCGTTGGAGGGATCTGGGCGTCTGGTCTCTCTCACCGGCTCTGAGGGGGCGAGTGGTATCGGACCCTTGTCCGACCCCGTTCTCCCTCTTGGAGCTTCGACACTAGTGAGCTCGGCCCCGACATCAGCCTCGGAGCTGTCCCTGTCGGTGCGGCCTGGGGTTCCTATCTCTTCGGAGCAGGAGCCCTCTGGCCTCTCTGATGGGGGAGCCTTCGAGGTGATGAGAAGTGTGCTAGCCCCAGGGCGTAGTCAACGGTCAGTTCCATCAGCTCCTCCCACTACAGTGCTTGCTGACATCTCTTCCCACTCTCTTGCTCCCGGACCCAGAGATCCAACGCCTCAGGTTTCCCCACTGGGAATATCTTCCTCTTCCGAGGCTTCTCCTGACCCGTCAGGTGAGCCTCCGCATAGGAGGACATGTAAGAGGAAACATCTAGACTCCCCCGAGTCTATTACATCCGATACCGACTTGGATGAGTCGGAGGGATCCCCAAGGTCCCCCTCTGAGGATGTCTCTTTCTCAGACATCCTTGAAATCCTTAAGCAGAGGGGGAACTGGCCTTCCCTTAATCCTTCCAAGGACGAGTCAGTATACCTGGAGGCATTTGGTTCTCGACCCTCCACCTCCTGGGTGTCTCCGCCTTTCGACCCTCTTATGGATGTGGTGGCTCGGAAGACATGGATGGCCCCGGATTCGGTGGAACCCACTCCTCGGAGGCCTTCTAAATTCATTACGGCCCCACCTGATAGGCAATTTTTGACAAAAGGTGTCCCGGTTGATGCCATGGTGGTGGCTGCAGCCACCAAGAAGGAACTAGCTGATCCTTCAGTACCTATCCATCCTCCTAACAAGGATTCCAGGACTATGGATTGGTACGGTAAGCGGATTTTTTCTTCAGCGACCTTTGCCATGCGGCCGCTGAACTACTTGTGTCACTTCACCCACCTTCAGAGAGATGTTCTCAAAGAGTTGGGAGAAGTTTTACAGGATCCGCCAGCTGCTGGGTCCCAGGATAAAATTAACTCACAGCCAGGAACCCTAAACTCTATTGTTAACTCCTCCATGTGGCTCATTTCATATGCAGCCGATGGAGCGAGTAGGGATGCAGGCACAGGAGTGGCATTAAGGTGTCACGCCTGGATGCGGCTTTGTAATTTTGCAGACCCCTTTAAGGTGTCCTTCACAAATTCTCCTTTTGATGGTTCGACCTTGTTCGGACCTCAAGTGAAAGACACCTTGACCAGATGCGAACAAGATGGCAAGACTCTTTCTGCCATAGGAGTCCGTTTCTCCACCCCTTCAAGACCTTACCCAAAGGGTCAGAAGGGAGGGAAAATGTGGTTCCGCAAATCTCAAGGAGTCACACCTGATGCACGAGGTCAGTTTACCCTCAGAGGCAGAGGTGGTAACAACAACAGACGCCGCCCTAGGGGCAGAGGGGGTCCGCAGAATCAGGGTAGCAGGGAGCCTCTCTCTGACAAACCCTTCCAGCATCCCTAAGATGTTGCCCGATTGTCCACCTTCGGAGGCAGTTGGGGGAAGATTATCACTGTACCCAAAAGCCTGGCTTTCCTTTACTCAAGACAAATGGGTACAGTCGATCATATCCGAGGGTTACAAAATTCCCTTTATCCAAACCCCAATTCAGCAAAAGGGGACCCTTCCAGATGTTCCACCCAGTCTAAGGGAACTAGCAGTACCAGAGATATCAAGACTGCTAGCAAAAAGAGCCATCTAGCCAGTCCCAGCAGACCAAATAGGATCCGGAATCTACTCAAGGTTCTTTTTAGTACCAAAAAAGACAGGGGACTGGAGAGCAATATTAGATCTCAGCAAACTAAACAAGTTTGTAAAGAGAACAAGATTCCGGATGGTCACGCTACAGTCCATTCTACCCTTTCTGGGCAAGGACAATTGGATGTGCTCAGTGGACCTTCAGGATGCGTACTATCAAATCAAAATTCACAGGTGCTCCAGAAGGTTTCTCCATTTTCGGCTGGGGGCCAGTCACTACCAATTCAGAGCCCTGCCCTTTGGGCTCACTACAGCCCCCACAGTGTTCACCAAATGTATGGCAGCGGTTACGGCTCACCTGAGACGTCAAGGATTCCAGGTGTTTCCATATCTAGACGACTGGCTCCTCACTGCCACCACCAGGCATCAACTTCTCCAAGCCAGAGATTACACCATTCACATTTGCAGACGGCTAGGAATCTATAAATTTCGAAAAATCTGCCTTGTCGCCTTGTCAATCTATTACTTTTATAGGCGCCAATTTGGACACCATACAACTTTCAGCAAAGTTAAAAGATCAAAGGATCTTGGATATTCAAAACCACATCCATGTTCTTCTCCAGAGTGACAAAATTCAGGCCAGGTATGCCCTGAAAGTATTGGGTCTTATGGCGGCCACCATAACACTTCTTCCCCTTGCCTGTTTTTACATGCGTCTCCTACAGTGGATGCTGTTCGCCCAATGGTCTTTTCAATGACTCCCTATGCATCACAGGATCATGATAACTCCAACTTGCAAAAGGCATCTGTCCTGGTGGATATTGTCCCCTCAAGTCCATCAAGGCAGACCCTTTGTTCCTCCCACCCCGGTCGCCACGGTTACATCGGACGCCTCCCTGATCAGGTGGGGGGGGGCATTATCAGGGCAGGATGGTCCATGGCACTTGGCAACCTTTCGAATGCCACCTGCATATAAATGTCCTGGAGATGAGAGCAGTGCTTTTAACGTTGCAAGCCCTCCACGACTCTCTTCCCCTGGGGACTCTTGCAATCCAAATGGACAATATGTCCGTAGTGTGGTATATCAACAAGCAGGGCGGAAACAAGTCCTATCCCCTGTGTCGAGAGGCACTCAGACTTTGGCAGTGGGCAATCTCTTCTCAGCGGTTTCTGATAGCAACGCATATCCCCGAGAAGTCCAACATCATAGCGGACAGGTTGAGCAGAGCTATTCTCATGCCTCACGAGTGGTCTCTCAAACAATCTGTGACGGAAGAGATTTTTCAGAAGTGGGGACTTCCTTGCTGCGATCTTTTTGCTATGCTTCAAAACAGCAAATGCCCCAACTTCTTCTCCCTCTTCCCCCTTCCAGGCCATCCCCCCAGAGATGCTCTAATCCAAGATTGGCCCCGGGGACTTCTCTATGCCTTTCCACCTTTTCCTCTAATACCACAAGTAATTCAGAAAGCAACCGCCTTGAGAGCCAAGATGATTCTCATTGCCCCTTATTGGCCTCGACAGATATGGTTTCCGTTCCTGCATCATTATCTTTTGGTACAGCCATGGCATCTGGACCCAGTTCCAGATCTTCTGACCCACCAGTCGGGGCAGCTGCACCAATCCATACCTTCTCTCAACCTCACTGCTTGGTTGCTCCACTTCCGTCCCTAGCCAGGCTTCCTATGATTTCTAATCCTGTCTGGGATATCATAGTAGCTTCCCTTAAATCTTCCACCAGAAAGATTTACACTAGTAAATGGCAACGTTTCTCCTTCTGGGCAAAAGCTAGGAATATAGATCCCTTTACTGCTCCGATTCATTCGGTCTTGGACTTCCTAGCTGAAATTTTTCACTCAGGATCTTCTTCCTCCACAGTAAAAGTTCAGTTGGCAGCCATTTCAAATTTTCATATAGGCTTGTCGGACCACAACATCATGTCCCATAAGCTTTGCAAGGCATTCCTTAGAGGTATATTTTTACTTAAGCCTCCGATTAGAGACCCTCCACCACAGTGGGATCTAAATTTAGTCTTAACATCCTTGATTCTTCCCCCCTTTGAACCTGCGACTACCTGTTCATTGAAATTTCTTTCCTGGAAGACACTCTTCCTAGTCACCATTACTTCTGCTAGGAGAGTATCTGAGCTTCATGCCCTCTGCATTCGTCCTCCCTACTTAATCTTCCACAAAGACAGAGTTTCTCTAAGGACTAATCCGTCTTTCTTACCCAAAGTGGCGTCGCAGACGAACTTAAATCAATCTATTGATCTCCCAGTTTTTTTCCCAAATTATACTAATAGAGTGGAGCAAAAACTACATTATCTGGATGTTTACCGCCAGCTCCGATATTATTTGGACAGAACCAAACAAATCAACTGTTTTTATCGTATGCAGAGAACAGGAAAGGCCTTCCGGTATCCAAGGTAACCCTATCTAGGTGGCTGTCTTCTGTGATTACATGCATTTATCAACTCAGAGGTAGAGAGTTGACTTCTAGGCCAAAAGCCCATTCAACTAGAGCACTAGCTACATCTACAGCTTTTCAAGCTAGACTACCAATAGACACTATTTGTGCAGCAGCCACATGGGCCTCTCCTCATACCTTTGTTTCGCATTACAAATTGGACTTGGCCTCCAGAAACAGGGCAAATTTTGGTTCCACCGTTCTCAAGAGTCTGTTCCATTGAGCCACCCAGGATAAAGGTGCTAGGGACGCGGTCCCATCCAGCAAGAATGAAGGCGAGATTGACAACTTAACATTGAGAAGTTATGTACCTACCATAACGTTCCATGTTAGTTGTCTTCTCTTGCCTTCTTTCTTGCGTCCCGCCCACCATCCCCCTAGCCTGGTCAGACTGAGAAGATTGTTCCTCTTCCTTGAAGAGTCCTGATCCAACATTTCCAGCTAAATAGCTTACTAGTGTCATTAGATTAGATTGGTCTCTTTCGAGGGATTATTCCCCTTTTCCTCCTCCTCTCCAGTTGGAGGACTATATTGCATAATATTTCCTTAGCTACCAAATGAGATCTGGGTAGTTATCGCCTAGCATCATGGGATATAGGGTTGCCTTGAGCCGGTAAAATTAGCTCTCGAGCTTTAGTAAGTGGCCGAGTCGGAGCCGAGGATCGGCTCCGAACCCATCCAGCAAGAAAGAAGGCGAGAGAAGACAACTAACATGGAACGTTATGGTAGGTACATAACTTCTCATTTTCATTTATATAAATGTATGATGATTACTTGGTTTAATAAATATGTTTCATGTTTAAAAAAGGGGGCAGGAATTGAAGAATTTATGTAATGTTGCTAAGGTTATATGATATATAGCAATATATGTGAATCATAATGTTTCTTAAATTTTAACTTGTTAATACAGTTTGATTACTTTTATATAAATGTAAATGTGCCTATGTCACAAGCAACAATTCAATAAAGGTGTTTAAAAAAAAAATAATCTGATAGCAATCTAAACTTGGATCACCATGTGATCATAGTGGTAAAGAAGGCCTTCTACGCTGCACATCTCATAAGTAAGGGAATCACATCCAAGACTAAGGATGTTATAACTCCTCTAAACCCGACCCTCATCAGACCACTAATGGAGTACAATGCTCCCTTTTGCATGTACTTCACCAGACACTTGCAACAGCTGCAGAGACCACAGACGTTTCTCACCAATAAAATTCAGGCCTCCAAAACATAACCTACAAGGAAAGGCTGAAAGCCTTGTCACAGTACTCTGTATCCGATAGGCTGCTGAGAGATGACTTGTGCTTGGCCTACAAAGCAGTCTGTGATACCTGCCCTAATGGAAATGCTGCACATCCACAAATCAAATGGGACAATAATTACTCACTCCAGGGATCTCAACCTAGACTGTGACATTGACAGAACATGCTGGAGACACAGATATATCTCTCAGAAATTACTGTTCCTCCGGAATAAACTGCCAGTTCACATGAAGTAGAGCTCCTCAATAATCCTATATAAGCACAACCTAAACAGTTGGATGGGAGACCACAAATTCACCCTAGGGGTGGCAACTATGTCTCTCACAGACAGGGGCAGCCAGTGCTGATCATAGACTCATTCTGAGAATAATGACCATCTAACCAAGGTCAATTAGGGAGCATGGGTATAACATGGCTAGGCTTGTAACCATTAGTCTAGTAACCTTCTATTAACCTATACAGGTTATATCCTGCTAAGGATTTAATAGCTGGCCAGCTTCCAAAGTTTCAGGGCACCTTCCATGCAGCCAAACCATTAGTTGACTCAAAATGAGCTGACCAAACATTAGGTTTGGACAGCAAGCCCTTCAAAGCTTTCCTACCTTCATAGAGAGTGTTTTTCTGTGGGCTTTGGAGGATCAACAGTCAGCTAATTCTGTTCCATTTCTGGGCAGATAAGTTCCCCTTGGGGGAATAAACCTCCTCCTTTACATTTTATGACATAAAACTAACTTTTTCTGTAAACTATATTTATTTAATATAGATTTAATTTCTTTATTGATTGTCATAAGACTTGTATATACTTTTAAATGGGAGAGTTATTTTTCTACTTTTGTGGTAAAAAGCTTTTAAAACTTATTTTAAACTACTTCTTATGTGTTGAAACTTGTCTTAGTTTACTTTTGGAGACTGGAAACAATTTTGATATATTTTGTATTACTTTTTATTGGGGTAAGGTGCTTTTTTACAACTTACCTATTTGCCAACTACTGCTCCTAAGCTTCCTTGGGAATCATTCACCTTTTCGGCTTAACCATGGAACAACCTACCAGTTCCTATGTTCTACCTTTTTCCAGCCACAAAAAGGAGAACATTGTTAAACAGTCTTTCTTACCACAGCAAGCTGGCAAAGTGCCTCAGCCACAGATGAGTGGCTCTGCTGTAGCTAAAGCTGGCTCCTTTGATCACTCATCTTTTTCCTTGAGTCCTGCTGGTGTCCTTAGAGCAACTATGGGGAGGGATTAAACACGTGCTCTGCAGCTGTTAGAGTGCAGGGGAGAGACACTCTTGCTAGCCATAGGAGAAGCATCTTTATCATAACATAGAAGATGCAAAACGTTAAACGCTGACAAGAGCAAAAATGCCAAAACCCGAATTCGGTATTGTGAGTGGCTGAACCCCCCCCCCCCCCCCACACACACACACACACACACACACACCCCTCACTAAATATATATTCCAACTCCGAGATCGCACTATAGTGAGGAAAGGGCAAATATCCCAATCTTCACTGTACTGCGATCTCAAAAAAGAACCTTTGATATTTCAGCACTTTTGCTGTTGTGCCGTTTGACATTTTAATTTTTCGATAACATGATATAGATCCTGGGCGAAGGGGCAGAGAATGACTGAGTGTCTAGCCAGAAAATTTTGCTTATCCCTAAGGAGGTTACTGCTGGCACATCTGGGTATGTTTCTTCAGAAATTCCTGTCAAGAAACAAAAACTGATACATACTTCTTCTCCTGTCTCAATGACCTCGGATAGGAGTAATTTATTGGGCTTTGCTCAGGGTTTAGTGCAGGCCGTTGGTTCTTCTTATATGACTCTTTCTGATAAAGAAAAAATCTTATATGACTGTTTCTGGTAAAGAAAAAAAGGATTCCTCATTTTCTGAAGAGATTCAGGAAGCCAAACCTCAAAATGGTTGTGAAGGGATAGATAATGCGTTATCTCCACTTATTTCTTATTCAGATTCTGGGGAGAGTGTGACTTCAAACAGTCCCTTTGAAAGATTCTCTTTCTCTGAAACTGTTTCCAGAATGAATCAATTGTTACAGTGGGAAAGCACTGATGTTTCTCACTCTCAAAGAAAGTATTATGATTTGTTACAACTGGAATTTCCAGAGCCTACTCCTATTCCTCCTGGTCTACCTGCTTTGTAAGTTGTTTCTGTCACAACCTGTGATTTTCCTGACAGTCAGTCTGCTGTTCCTAAAACAAAGCAGGTAGATAACAAAAAGTGACTCAGTATTTTAAATTTTTATACACTCTTACCAGGTCAAACCCAGCAGCTATAGCTTTAGTGATTCCAGCTGTTGCTAAACATTTGGCAAATATGCATCCCCCTCCTTATGACAAGGATGGGAAAGCTTTTAATGAATTTGGGGAAAACAGTGTATTCTTCTGCAACATTTATCTTTAGAATTATCATCAGCTAAACTCATATACTGAAGTTCATGTTTGCCACTTGTGGGAATATGAGGAATATGTTGGAATCTGTTTCCTCTTATGAGGAAGAATCTGCTTTGTGTAACTTGGTCTCTTATATATCTCAAGTGGCTATCCATTGTTTGAAATGTGCATGCACTGATGCCACCTCCTGGACTGCTCCTACTGAAACTGTTATGAGGAGATTTGCCTGGCTGCATTCTCAAACCTCCCAGAGGATGTCAGAAATTAAATTTTGATTTCCCATATGGATAGAGAACTTGCTTTGGACCCACTGCTGCAGAGGTCATTAAAAATTGTGATGAGCAAGGGAAGCTGATTCTAGGGATTGCACAGATTTTTTTCTTAAAAAGACAAAATAAACAGTTCCAGTAATCTGCTGGTAAGCAGACATTTTAAAAAAATGGCAGGCATGTTCCAACAAGAAAGCAGGACACCCCCCCCCCCCCCGCCCCAGAACAAAGGGCAGCCTGATACAGCTGAATGATTATATGAGGGAATTTTCTTGTCACCTCCTGCTGAGGCAGTCTCTTAATCCTTAAAAAAAAGTCTGCATCTCCATTTCTCAGTCTGACAACAGACTGAGAGAGATTTGTTTTGAGAGTAATCCAACAAGCTTACAGATGACAATGGGGAATTCTCACACCTTTTCTGGGGGATTCCTTCTCACCCACCAGACCAAACTATTCTTTTCCCACCTATCATCTAGCATATGCTCACTCAGAGGATGACAGAAGCTGCTCCTGTTTCTCATTTTGGAGAAGGATTTTATTCAAGGATGATTTTGGTGCCAAAGAAAAAAGATCCTTTGAGACCAGTTTTGGGCTTTTAGTTTCTAAACCAGTTTATGATAGTGCCCAAGTTCAAAATGTTGTCACTTCACAACTTGTTACCCCTTATTCCCCACTTGAGTTTTCTACTGATCTTAGATTTAAAAGATGCATATCATTATGTTCCTATACATCCAGGCATTTGTTAAGGTGTTATGTATCTGGATCACATTATCATTTTTCTTCCTTAATGTTTGGGGCATCTGCTGCTCCAAGTGAGTTCAGAAAGTGTCTAGCTCCTGTGATGTCCTGCTGCAGACTGCAAGATATTCACATTTTCCTTATTTAGATGACCTGCTTATCTTTGCAGATTATATTTTCAAAATGTCAGAAATATCTCAGTTGGGTAATTTATTTATTTACATTTGTTCACCGGGAAATTCCAACGGAATACCTTTTTCAGCGGAGGTCCGGGGAGAAAAGCTCCACAGAATGATAAATGAGCAGCAGAGTACCTGAAGAACAATTGAATATACATACAATACCAAATAATACATACTTCAGCAAACAGATATACATACAGTATGAAACATAGTAATGAACAGATATACCAATATCTAGCTAGAGGCTAGGAAGAAAGGTAGGATGTAAATACAGATAGTACTAAGCTCAAACAGATACTGTTCTAAACTCATAAACCTAAATCTTATATACAAATATTGCACTAAACTCAAACAGATATAAAGCAGATGCTCCACATAAAGGTGGAACAAGCTAGAATGGTATGGAAGGGGAAGATAGAGGAGTAAGATAGGAGACTGAGTGAGTGGTATTCGTGGTAGGAAGAGGAAGCTAGATGTAAGTCAGTTGGATATGTATTTGAAGTTGAGATGAAGTGAGGTAGTTAAGCATGTTATAACAGGTCTGAGAGATTGAGTGAGGAGGGAAGGTGAGGGTAAAGGGTGAGCCAGAGGCTGCAGCGAAAGGAATGGGATGATCAGACGGTGTGAGGCAGGGTAACTAGGGGAGGGGAGAGGAAGGTGAGGTAAACAAGAGGGTTACTAGTCGGGATTGGTGCATGAGCATAACTAGAGAATTTTTAAGTGAGTTTTTAGTGCTGTCTTGAAGTGATTGCAAGAAGGAAGTGTGGTTATGGGGCGGGGGGGTTGTTGCATAATCTGAATATGACGGAGGAGAATAGTGCTTCTCCCGCTGAGTTCTTGGGTTTGGTCACAAGAAGTAGATTTTTGCTGCTGGAGCGTAGTGGTCAAGTGGAGCAGTGGGGCTGGAGAAGGCTTTGAAGGGATGGGACTTTAAGAGGATAGTTTACTAACTTGTGGGTGAGAGAGAGTTGATTCAGGTAAAGAAGTTGAGGGAGTTCAAGCCAGTCATTTCTCTAAGTGAGATACAGACAGGGTTGCCAGATTCCTGATGGGCCAGGTAGGGACAAAAGAAAGGTCTTTTACACTAAGTGAAGACCAAAAAACACAAGTAGCTCCGTATTTGGCAATTTTTGATTGGCCCGCATGCCGGTATATGAGCCAATCAAAAAATTGCACAGAGGGCCCTCTTCTGTTCAATGCAGAACATCAGGCAGTTCAGAATTAAACAGAAGTAGCTACTATTTTGCGATTGTTTTTGATTGGCTCGTATACCCGCATACGGGCCAATAAAAAAAAAAAAGCGAAGGCTGTTTCGCCAGGATTATAACCAGCAGTGTGGGACTCAGGATTGGGCTGCTGATCCCGGGACAGTCCTGCTCAAATAGGGACGTCTGGCAACCTTGGATACAGTGGTGGCTGCGATAAGATGCACCAGTGGCAATCTTAGCAATTTTATTGTAGCAAGCCTCGAGCTTGTTTAGGTCTGTTTGTCTAAGGTAGATGAGTATAAGAGAGGCATAGAGTAAAGTGGAGATTAGGTGGGAATTGGCAGCAGTAATCTGGCTATCTTGTGAAGAATTGTTTGTTTCTGTACAGTGCACTTAGTTTTTTGTGAACCTTTTTATGGTAAGAGAAATGGGAGTGTCAAATCTGAAATTGTTATCAATCTCGACACCAAGTGGTTTGGTGTGTTCTGTTGGGGAGATGACAGTATTGTCTTTGGCTAGAATATTAAAATGGAGATAATTGGGTTAGATGTAGTGGGTTGGAAGATAAAGAGTTTAGTCTTGCTCGGGTTGAGTAATAACTGGGAATTAGATAGCCAGCCTTCTACAGATGAAAAGGCTTCCTGTGTGATCTTGTGAAGTTCAGGTATAGTTGGGGCTGAGCAGATGTGGGTGGAGTCATCTGCATACTGTTTAAGAGAAGTATGCTTAGTGGCTGTGAATAGATATTGGTGAAGAGTGAGAATAGTAGGGGACCAAGGATGGAGCCTTGGGGAACACCGAGTATTACAGGAAGTTGAGAAGACAGGTCATTATGCCAGACAACTGATTGTTGGTGCCCAGTTAGATAGCTGTGAAACCAATCAGTAGCTGACTGGGAAAAGGATAGGTTAGTGAGAACAGAGATTAGTAGTTTGTGTGAGACCATGTCAAAAGCCTTGGATAGATCCATAAATATAGCAGAGGAGAACAGGCCATTATTTTTATGACGAAGGATAGCTTTTGTGAAAGAGAGCAGGGTGGTAGTAGTGCTGTGCTATGGCCTAAAGCCATACTGGGTGCTGGAGAGTAGGTTATTAGCTAAGAGGTAGTCTAAGACTTGAGAATGGATGCATTTCTCAAGTATCTTGGAAAGTGGAGAAAGGATGGCTATCGGGCGGTAATTGGAAAGTTCAGTGCAGGAGCCATCTTTATGGAGGGGAATGATGTGAGATAGTTTCCACATTGTGGGGACATAGCTTTCTGATAAGGACTGATTAAGATAGAGATTGGATAAGCTAGAGCTTCTGCTGCTATTTTTAGAGGGGAGATTGTCAGCTGCAAGTTTTGTAGGCTTAAGCTTCAACAGAAGTTTTTTTTATATAGGAGGTAGGTACTGATGAAAAAGAAAAGACTGCGGGGAGATTATTTGGTTTTGATGTGGGGAGGGTGAGTAGAGGGTTGTGTTGTTTATTCAAAGACAGACTGGTTTCATTAAAGTGTTTATTGAATGAGTCAGCAATACTGCTGGAGGAAGGGGGAGTGGCAGGTGGGAGGTGCCTACTTTACTTGGGTAGAGAATGGAGTTTATTGTGGACCAGAACGGCTTAGGGTTTTGATAGGAGGAGTTTAGGGCTTACTGATAATATTGGGTTTTATTGCCTTTTATTTGCTTTTCGACCTTATTGTGCAACTCTAGGAATGACTGTCTAGAGGAGGGTGTTTTGTTAAGTGCTAGTGCTTCCAGGCCTTATCTCTGATTTTCATTAGTGCCCTGGTACTTTTCTGTAGCCAAGGGGAGTACTGTGTTTTGACTCTGGCATTTCTTATGGGGGCATGTGTGTTTAGGATGTTTAGGAAGGTGCTACTGAAGAAGTGGAAGGCTTCATCCAGACTGAGGTACTTTAGTGGTGTCCAATCACAATTTTGAAGGGATAAGATAAAGGAGAGAGGGTTAATGTTTACCCTATTTCTGATTTGCCTATATAGGATGACTTTAGCACAATTTAAGTTGTGTCTCAGAAGGAATGTTGGAGTGTGGTCACTGAGGCTGTCTGGTAGACAGCCAGCTAAGTATAAGTGAGGGTCTTTATTGACTAATATAAAAAAAAAACAAGTAATCTCCGTGGTATCCCCAAAGTCTCAAAACAACCCACTAAACAAGTATAGTGGGTCCAAAAAATAAAACAGTGAAAGAAACTTCTCTGTGTGGAAGATTTTCGTAGGGCAGAGCCAGCTCGAATGTCACACTGATGGGGGAATGGATGTGAATTTAACATGCATACCAATAACACTTTGTTTTACAGCACAATAAACCACTCCCTTGCCTAACAAAAAGTATATAGATATTTAGAAAGCTTGTGAGGGAATTATTACTCTATTTTTGTTTTACTTGGATCGCTTGTTCGTGTACTTAATAAAGGATTTTCAACTGGAAACAGACTGCCTGCCTTGCTTGGATTACTTTCGAATACTTAGTAATTCTGTACAATTATATATTTTATATTATTTTTTTTTTTACTTAAGACAAGTTTAAGTTTGCTACTTCTGCTACTATTGCCTGATCTGATTAATATACAGTGATTAGCTAGAGATATAAGGACTGAAAATCTTCCACACAGAGAAGTTTCTTACACTGTTTTATTGACTAATATCCTGTCGAGAGTAATATGTTTGTTAGAGTTTTTATTTATCCAGGTAGTTGACTGTATTAGTTGGGAGAAACCATGAAGGTTTAGCTGGTGGGCTGGATGACTGTTACTACAAGATAGCCAGTTGATATTAAAATCACCTAGGATTATGGTTTCCTGGGGAAGGAAATGGTTAGCCCAGTTCAGGAGGTTTTCCAGAGGCGGGATGTTTTGGCCAGGAGGGAAGTAGCATCCTATGATGTTGATTGTTTTATATGGGTTTAGTTTGAGGTTGGAATATAGGATTTCTTCATTTCCAATGTGAGGGGCAGATGTGTTAAGGATCTGGATGTTGAGGTGGTGTTTAAACATTAGAGCCACACCACCCCTCTTTCTTAGATAGTCTATCTATTCGAATAATGCTATAACCTCTTGGGAGCATTTCCACACTTTTGATATGAGGTTTGAGCCAGGTTTCAGTCAGGATGAGAGTATCAGGAGAGTATAAAGCTTTGTTGGCGTTTAGGTCATGGGTTTTATTAGTTATATTTCTGATATTTAGACACATGAAGAGGAGGTCAGATGGCTGTCTGTTGGATGTTAGTTGTGAAAAGGAACAGCTATTAGGCAGATTTTTAGGTGAAGAGTTGGTAATGGTAGAACCAGGGTTAGAGTGGATATTGCCACTGAGGACTAATTTAGATAGGGCAGTAAACATAAGTTTTATAAATCTGGTAATTAACCTGTCATATTTTAGGGATATTTTTTGTTTGAATGTAACAGGTGACTGGTAGTACGGTGGGTGTATTGGGATGGAGATTTTGATGGTATGACAAGTGTAATTAGTAGGTGGGTGATGGATAGAAGTGAGAGTAATGGTGCAGTGATAGTGTTTGGGTGTGTCTGTTATGGAGTCCTGGTAGGATGTAAGGTGTGCAAGAAGAGTGCGGGTAAGGAGTGTAAGCATATTAGGTAATAGCATGACTGTGTCAGATGTGCAGTTAGATTGGAAGTGGGTGGGGTACTGTGGGCAGTAGAGGAAATAAGTTCCTAGTATTATTTTGATTGGTTGCTGGTTATTGGGAGAGGTTAGTGCCTATAATAAATATAGATGAAGTGAAGGTGGGTGGAATTAGGGGGCAGGGTGGGGCATGAAGTAAGCCTTGTGCATAGCACGGGTGAACAGAGCAGGGCTAATACCCCTTCAAGCTGTGAATCACCAGGTAAGTATCTAATAGCTTACCAGTGAGCAGAATTCAATTGCTGAAGAGCACTTGTGTCCTGATGGGAAACTAATAATTTAAAGATACCCAGGAATACATACACAGCAGGAAACTAATATAGACTTAGTATTGGGGAAGGGGGTAGCAAAAAGGGTGTGATCCAGGTGCAATGCAATGAAACCAGCCAAATCAGAGAGGCAAGCAGTGAAAAACTATCAGTGAAGGCCTCAGAGGGGGTGAGTAATAATACAAACTCTACCTGTAAAGTGAAGGAGAGAAGAGACAGCAAAATTTATTAAGGTTTGGAGCGTGTCTTCACATTGACTTTCTTATTAGTAGCCAGTTTGTGCACAGATTGGAGTAGGGAGATAGATTAGCAATGAAAGGGAATGCACAGAGATGCAAATAAACAGGTGGGGCTCAGGTAATGGATCTCCTACACAGGATGGGATTCTAAGAGAACATTCAATAATCCTTTCTAACTCTTTCTAATGTGACTGTTTTCCTGTGATGTCTCCTGGAAACCTCAGTTCAAAGAGTTTTTCTTCTGCAGGCAAAAAAAAATAGATCTGTATTTAGATATATTCCTGATGTTTTGCACTCAGACTTCATTTCAGCAAGGGAATTCCTCAGGGTTCTGGGTCTCATGGCATCTATGATACTCATGATACCTCATGCAAGACTCAACTTGAGAAAGATCCAGTGGTTCCAGTACACCTCAGAAGAATGTAAAGTCCACTCAGGTAATATAAAAAATACATTGGTTTACTTGAGATATCACATGAAAGGGTACTATGCAGGCATCAACTGTGAAGTTACATAGGAAGGGGTGTAAACCTGATATTTAAAATTTAAAATAATTTTTGGTTATATAATGGAAGTCAATTTACAAGTATTTCATGGTATTTACATGTTTTATGACTGTTGAACAACTGTGTATGGGTACCATAATGTCAGCAATGGGGTAGAATGTTTATTCATTTGATACACTATTGAGACATGGTGTACAAATTGATACGTACATATGAAAGTCCACATATACTGTAATATAATTTAATGCATCAACATATATAGATATAATTAAAAAGGTTTTTTAAAAAGGTTTTAAATTATCCCAATGTATATCAAGCATCTTCAGACTGTATTGTGCAGACAGGAATGCATTTCTGTACTTTGATGCTTGTATTCTTATAATTTACATGAATTATTACTTAAAAAATTTGTTGCCAAAAAAGATTAAGTAATCTGGGTGTAAAACAGAATCAACCCATTAAGCAGGTTTCCAACTATAGGTTACTGAGTTGAAGTAGCCTTCACTAATTGGCTGACTGGAGCCCTGATTGAACTGTAGAGTATATTTAAGTGTTTTAATATCAATGAATGATTTTACCTGAATAAGTCTCACCATTAGGTGGGATGAAAATTGCTTTGTGTTTACTATTGTTTTATAGCATTTTCAGTTACATTAAAGGATGTACTGGTTTTATATTACCTAAGTGGACTTTTCATTCTTCTGAGGCGTACTGGAATTGTTTGTTTGTTTGTTGTTTCACTCTTTTCTGGTTGAAGTAAAGATCCAGTGGTACCTGAAATTTCTATGGTCACAGCATCAACATCCCTTGACTTTTCAGATTCAAGTTTTGGGATTTGCGAAAAGGGAGATTATGTGATGGAGACACCAAATTTCTCAGATTCTAGGTGTCCCATTCTCCCTTCCTACTCCAGCACAATCAGTCACAACGGACACTTCAGACTGCTGGGGAGCAGTCTTAATGGGAATAAAGAGGAAGGGTCTTTGGAACAGAAAGAAAGACAAAAACACACATATATAAAAGAGATGTTAGCCCTTATAAATGCCCTCAATTCTTTCAGTCCTCTGTGGTCCCCAGGACCTCCGCAAGTGTTTACAGACAGCACTGCAGTGATGTTTTAGATAAACAAGCAGGTTTTACCCTCTGTACTGACTAGCCATGGTAGCTTGGGATATAGTTTTTCAGCACAGACTCACTCTGCAGGCATCTTAAAATCCATCAGAACAAAATTACATGATAAACAAGCTGAGTAGGACCAGGGCAGACCCCCAAGAATAGAGACTCAATCATTGGATCTTCCAGGATATCATCCATTTGTGGGAAAGATGTCAAATATATCTTTTTGCCTCCACTCTGAACAATCAGCTACAAAGTTCCTGTCCTAAGATTCCATGTAAGATGTCCTAAAATACAGATCCTTTTTCTTTTCTCTGGACAGGAATGTTCCTGTATGCTGTTAATTCTGAAGATTCAGAAGGACTCCTCATAGGTCATTGTGGTGGCTCCCTTCTTCTGGAAATAGCCAGGTGGAATTTCCCTAAACTTCCTCACAGACTGGGTTTACTCATACAAGATCAGTGGGGTGTGAAACAACTACAGTTGACTGCCTGGATGATGAGAGTTTTAATACCATATCTTTTAGGCACTTTTTTTCTTGAGGATGCGCAGCAGGTATTAATGGAGATAAGAAAACCTTTGACTAGATAATCATATATAATTGAATCAAAAGGTTTTCTTCTTGGTGCCAAGAAAAAAAAAAGCAGCATGTGTTCAGGACTAGTGTTTCCCTTGTTCCGTATCATGTGAGTTACTGTGCCATGGCCTGTCTCAGTCCTCAGTCAAGGTTAGTGATTCAGTCATTTCAGCATGTCTGCCCATAGATCCCCTCTTTCAGTGCAGTATCATGTCAAAATAATTTTGAAAAGGATGTTACATACAAAACCTTCTAGAAAACATGTAGCTCCTCCTTAGGATTTTAATTTTTTTTTTTTTAAACTAACTCATACTCCAGTTGAACCAGCTGATCAGGCTCACTTGAGGTTCTTGACATGGAAATAGTCTTATTTATTAATGTTCATCATATTGATCACTGCTACAGTAGATTTAGCTATATGGGTTATATCCCGCTAAGGATATAACAGCTGGCCAGCTTGCAAAGCTTCAGGGCACCTTCCACATGCTGAGACTGTCAGGTAGCTCAAGCTGAGCTGACTAAAAGACAGGTTTTGGTGCAAAGCCCTTCAGAGGTTTACTGCTGCCTTAGAGTATCCTACATTGAGGCTTTCAAGACTCAACAGTCGGTTTCGGCTAGGCAGATAAAAACCTTCCATTTAATAATCTGGTTTATTATTGATACTTTCCTCTTTAGGAAAGTTATTTTAAAATGAGGAGTCTGCGTTTTAACCGACTGTCATGAGACTATACTGTACTTTTAAATGGGAGTGCTTTTTTTTCTTGTTAGTGAAAAGTAACCGAAAACCATTTTTTCTGTGGAGAAATTGTATTTTCTTTACTTTGTTTTAAAGTGCTTTTTATTGTATTTGTCTGTGAAAAAGTGATTTTTAAAGATTTTTTTTTTGTTTTAATGGCATTTGCTGTTTTTCCTGGTTGTCTTGACCATTGAACAATCTGTCTGTTACATGGTCAGTCCTTCTTCTAGCCACAAAAGAAAAAGGTAAGCAAGCAGCCTTTGCCATCACAGCAGGGATAGCAATTTGCCTCAGCTACAGGTGGGTGACTGTGCTGTGGCCATTTCTTGTACCTCAGGCCACTCATCTTTTATACTGGATCCCTGTGGTGAAGCACCTTCAGCCTGTATGAACTGGGGTTAGCCATGTCATCTGCAGCAGTTGGGGTCCCTCAGTGGGCAAGGGAGAGCCTCCTGGGAGAAAGAACAGGGAACACTCCCCTCTATTGTCAGAATGTTGTGCCCATCCCCATTGAAGCTGCATTAATAGCACTGTTGATCCCATTTTTCTGTCAAACAGAAAACTAAAACATGTATACTCCTCCTCAAATTTCCTTAGATAGGAATAGTTTACTGGGTCTGGCTCAGAGTTTAATTCAGGCTGTTGATCCTTCTTGTAAAACAGTTTCTGGTAAAAGAAAAAAGGATACCTCCTTTCATGAAGAGATCCAAAATTCTGAATATGGACTGGAAGATGAAGGGACAAATACAGGGTTTTCTCCTCGGATTTCTGGTCTGTTATAGAAGGACTTTCCAGAATCTTCACCCATTCCTCCAGTGGTGTCAGCTTTGGAGGGTGTATTGTGTTACTGACTGCAATTTTCCTGACAATCAACCAACTGCCCCTAAAAAAACAGATAGTTTGTATAAAAAAAGATCTTATAGCTTTAGTTAATCCTTCTGCTGCTAAACTCTTTGTTAACTCCAGTCCTGCAATTTCTGATAAAGATGGGAAGATTATTGATAATTATGGGGAATAAGTGTGTGCTTCTGCAAGTTTGATTTTCAGTATTTTGAATTGTCAGGCTCATATGTTAAGGTTTGTCCTGACTAAATGAGAAAGTTTGAGAAGTGTTTCATCTGCAGTTTGTTCTTGTGAGGAAAAAAGTCTGCTTTGAATAATTTAATTTCTTCTATTGTTCCAAGTCACAACTCATTGTATACAGTATGTGTATTACTCTGTTGATACTTTTTCGAGGGCTATAGTCACTGGTATGTTTTGAGGAAGCTGTCATGGTTACATTCTCAAAACCATCCAGATGATGGTAAAATAAATTTTTAAATTCTCATTTGGACAAAGATTTAGTTTTTGGTCCCTGTGCTGCAGCATATGAAAGGGGAAAGCTGATAGAGGGAATCTCTGAAGATTTTATAGCCCTCATTTTCCCAATTTTTCCAAGAGATTCTCTAACTCCTCATCCGGTTTTGGTAAGGAACAAAATAAACAGTCTTAACAAAATGCAGGTAAATAGTTTTTAAGAAGAAATGGCAAGGGGGGGGGGGGGTTGAAAAAGAATTCTGGAATATTCCAAAATCAAGGACAGCCCAATATGTCAGAATGACTATTTGAGAGACTTTATTCCCCTTACCACCCTGGTAGACCCTTTTTCTTCCAGAAAGTCTGAATCTCCACTATTCTGTTTGGCAGCATATCATTTAAAAATGGGTTCTGAAGATCATTCATCAAGGTTACATATAGCAATGGGAAGAAATCGCTCTTTCCAGGGGGTAATTCCTCATCTCCTAAACCAGACTGTTTTGTTTCCACCTGTCTTTCATCACTTGCCGTCCCAGAGAGTGATAGAACCAGTTCCCCATTCCCAGGTGTTTTATTCAAGGATGGTTTTAGTGTCAGAGAAAGAAAATGGTTGATGACCAGTTCTGAATTGTTCTTTCCTAAACTTGTTTCTAAACCTGTTTGTGATAGTGCCCAAATTTAAAATGATGTCACTTCACTACCTGTTACCTATTATTCATCTTTCAAGTTTCCTGATAATACTAGACTTAAATTGTGCTTAACATCACAGCCCTATTCATACAGACCTCAGGCATTTCTGTGTGTCAGGATCACATGATCAGTTCTCTGCTTTAGCTTTTGGATTATTTATTCATCAACAATATTCACAAAGTGACTAGCACTAGTTATAGCTCATTGTAGGCTACAGGGTATTCACATTTTCCATATTTATATGACTTGCTTATCTTTGCAGAATCTTTTTCAAAGTGTCAGAAATCTCTGTCTTGGGTAAGAGATTTCTTACACAAGCTGGGATTCCATAATTGATGCCTTTTTGGTTCTAGCACCAGAAAACCTTGTCTTTTCAGATCCCAGAGTTGGGGTTAATCAGAACAGAAATCACTTGGTGGAGATCTCTAAATCCAAGTTTCCTCTTTTCCCTCCCTGTTAGAAGGCAACCAGTCATGGCAGATTATTCAGACTTCACTTAGTGAACAGTTTCAGGAGGGATAAAAGTGCAAGGTGTGAGGGACACTAAGGAGAGATGCAAGCACATAAATCCAAAAATGATGCTTATACTGATCAAGGCACTCAACTCTCTGAATTATCTTTGGTCCCAGGGACCTCTTCATGCTGTTACAGAGAATACTGCAATCATGTGGTGTATCAACAAGCAAGGGGGAACAAGGTCATACCCTCTCTGACCCTCAGGAATGGAAATTAGATCAGAGGGTTTAGGCCATGTACAGAGGACCAACCTGAAGCTTCTAGAATACCTCTAGAATCCATCTCTTTCTAAAAAACATAGATGAAGCCAAGGCCCTGGTAAAGTGAGCCTTGACCTTGCCTGGAATTGTTTTGTTGTGGCGAGTACAACAAAAGGTAATAACCTTAGACAACCATTTGGAAATAGTTTGATGTTAAGTTGTCAATCTCGCCTTCATTCTTGCTGGATGGGTTCGGAGCCGATCCTCGGCTCCGACTCGGCATACTAAAAGCTCGAGAGCTAATTCCACCGGCTCGAGGCTCCCCTATATCCCACAGTGCTAGGCGGTAACTACTCAGATCTCGTTTGCCGCTATAGCTGACGAGGTGCTCTTCTACCGGCTCAGGCAGGTTAGTTTAAATATTACCTTTTGGTATTTCATAAACTCTTTTCTAGTTTATATATTTAGCCCCTGTTAGTTTATATTACACCTTAGATTTCTCGACTCCCTTCTTTGTCGAGTATATATTGTTTTTTTCCCCTTCTCCCTTATCTTAGGCCTTCGGCCCTCCCTTCCCCAGTCCTTAGTGACTAAAGTTAGTATTTCCTTTCTTGTACTTTAAGGGCTTTTGTGTGTGTGTGTGTTTATAGCCTTTAGTTTTAACTAAAATAATCTTTTATTCAGAGTGTGTCTGTGTGTTTGTGTTGTGACAGACATTTTCCTCGATGTCTAAGGAAAAGGTCTCAGGCTTCAAGAAGTGTGATTCGTGCTGTCAGAAAATGTCTCTGACAGACGGTCACACTTCTTGTGTGTATTGCCTGGGGCCTGTGCACCTGCAGGACTCATGTGCTGTCTGTCATGGCTTCAGCCCTCGAGTCCTGCAGGAGCGTAAAAACAAACTCATTTTACGGGGTTTGTTGAAACCTGAAGGTCCCCCGACTCAGTCCGGTTCGGGTAAACCTTCTAAGGCTCCAAAACAGTCGACTCCTGCTCTTGAGTCGACTGTACAGGTGTCTAAGCAGGTTCCGACATCGGCTCCGGCTGGAGCCAATGTTCTTGGGCCAAAGACTATTACCTCGGCTCCGGCTGGAGCCGAGGCTGTTAAAGCTTCATCGGCTCCGATACCATCGGAGCCACATGCAAAAAAGAGGTCAAGATCCCCTTCTGGATCTACCTTTACTATTACTTCGGCTCCGGCTGGAGCCGAAGCTAGCAAATCCCCATCGGCTCCGATACCATTATCAGAGCCATCTTACAGGAAGAGATCCATGTCCCCTTCTATCGGTTCCGTACACTCGGCACCAGGATCTCCTCTCCTTTCAGAACGGAGCCACAAATCACATTCCTCTTGGTCTTCCAGGTTGTCAGACCATGACTTGCAGAGGGTGGTGAGTAGACTTCTTAAGTCCGAGGCACTAGCCCAAATGCTCCATAGCCCGACTCATCAGTCTTTGGCTATTCCAGTCCCTCAATATATTCCTCCTCCGACTCCTTCGAGTTCGGAGCCAAGGCTTGTTGGACCTATCACTGTCGGTGCGTCGGATCCGATACCATCGTATTCGGCTCCGTCGTCCGCTCCGATCTCCTCTTTGGAGGGATCTCGGCGCCGGGCTTCCATCGTCGGCTCCGAGGGGGCGAGTGGCATCGGACCCTTGTCTGACCCCGTTCTCCCTCTCGGAGCTTCGGCGCTGGTGAGTTCGGCTCCGACATCGGCTTCGGAGCCGTCTCTGTCGGTGCCGGGAGGGGTTCTTGTCTCTTCGGAGCGAGGGCCTCGGACATTGCCTGACAGGGATGCCTTCGAGGTCATGCGGAGCGTGCTAGAACCGGGTTCTGCCCCGCAGTCGGTTCCTTCAGCTCCTCCTTCTACAGTGCCTGCGGAGATTTCTGCTCACCCCCTTGTTTTACACCATAGAGAACCAACTCCTCAAGTTTCCCCATTGGGAATTTCCTCCTCTTCCGAGGTCTCTCCTGACCCTGCTGGAGATCCCCCTAGGAAGAGGCAGTGCAAGAGGAAGCACATTGACTCCCCTGAGTCTATCACCTCTGACACTGACTTGGAGGAATCCGAAGGGTCCCCACGTTCCCCCTCTGAAGATGTCTCCTTTGCAGACATCCTAGAGATTCTCAAACAGAGGGGAAATTGGCCAGCCCTAAACCCTTCGGAGGATGAGTCGGTGTATCTTGAGGCGTTTGGTTCTCGCCCTTCTACCTCCTGGGTGTCCCCTCCCTTTGACCCCCTTATGGAAGTGGTGGCAAGGAAGGCATGGACGGCTCCTGACTCAGTGGAACCCACCCCGAGGAGACCATCCAAATTCATCACTGCTCCCTCAGACAAACAGTTTCTTTCCAAAGGTGTCCCAGTTGATGCTATGGTGGTGGCTGCGGCCACAAAGAAGAAACTAGCTGATCCTTCTGTTCCTGTCCATCCTCCTAATAAAGACTCTAGGACCATGGACAGGTATGGCAAGCGGATGTTTTCGTCAGCGACCTTTTCTATGCGGTCGCTGAACTACTTATGCCATTTCACCCGTCTCCAAAGAGATTTGCTCAAGGATATGGGTGAATTGATGAAGGATCCTACAGCTGAGGGGTTCAAAGACACAATGAACTCCCAGTTGGCTACCCTAAATTCAATAGTGAACTCTTCCATGCGGCTGGTTTCATACGCAGCAGATGGAGCGAGTAGATCTGCAGGCACAGGCATTGCATTACGAAGGCATGCCTGGATGCGACTGTGTAATTTTGCGGACCCTTTCAAGGCGTCCTTCACCAACTCCCCCTTTGACGGATCATCTTTGTTTGGTCCACAGGTGAAGGATACATTGACCAGGTGCGAGGTGGAAGGTAAGACTCTCTCTGCCGTAGGAGTCCGTTTTTCCACCCCTTCTAGACCCTATCCCAAAGGTCAGAGGGGGGGAAAGATGTGGTTTCGCAAACAATCTCAAGGAGTCTCATCTGACGCACAGGGTCGATTCCCCTCTAGAGGCAGAGGGGGGAACAATAATCGATGCCGCCCCAGAGGCAGAGGAGGTCCGCAAAACCAGGGTAGCAGAGAAGTGTTCTCTGACAAACCCTTTCAGCACCCCTGAGGGGCTGCCCGGCTGTCCGCCTTCGGAGGCAGTCGGAGGAAGATTATCGCTGTACCCAGAAGCCTGGCTTTCCCTAACTCAAGACAAATGGGTACAGTCGATCATATCCGAGGGTTACAAAATTCCCTTTATTCACATCCCATCTCAACCAAAAAAATCCCTTCCAGATGTTCCACCCGGTCTAAGGGAAAAAGCAGCTTTGGAAATTTCAAAGCTGCTATTAAAAAGAGTCATCCAACCAGTCCCAGCAGACCAGCAAGGATCCGGAATCTACTCCAAATTCTTTTTGGTACCAAAAAAAACAGGGGACTGGAGGCCCATTCTAGATCTCAGTCATTTAAACAAGTTTGTCAAGAAAACAAAATTCTGGATGGTCACGCTACAGTCCATCCTACCCTTCTTGGGTCAGGACAATTGGATGTGCTCTATAGATCTTCAGGACGTGTACTATCACATCAAAATGAACCGGCACTCCAGGAGATATCTCCGCTTCAGGCTAGGAGCCAGTCACTATCAGTTCAGAGCCCTGCCCTTTGGTCTCACTACAGCCCCTCGAGTGTTCACCAAATGCATGGCAGTGGTCACGGCTCACTTGAGGTGCCAGGGATTCCAGGTGTTTCCATATCTGGACGATTGGCTCCTTACGGCCACCACCAGGCATCAGCTTTTACTATCCAGAAATTTCACCGTGCAAACCTGTCAAGCTCTAGGCATTTCAATAAATTTCGAAAAATCTGCCTTGTCGCCTTGTCAGTCTATTACTTTCATAGGTGCCAAATTAGATACGCAGACTCTTTCAGCAACGCTCACAGAGCAGAGGGTTTTAGACATTCGAAACCAAGTTTCTCTACTATTGAATTTGGTCAAAGTCAAAGTCAGACTGGTGTTAAAGGTATTGGGACTCATGGCGGCAGCTATTCCTCTTCTCCCCTTAGCTCGCTTTTACATGAGAATCCTCCAGTGGATGCTCTTTACCCAATGGTCCTTTCAGCGACTCCCGATGTCCCATTCCATACTGATCACTCAAGTATGCAGAAACCAACTATCTTGGTGGGTCACGTCACCTCAACTTCTCCAAGGAAGACCCTTCTCTCTCCCCCCTCCAGTTGCCACGTTGACAACAGATGCCTCCCTGATCGGGTGGGGGGGGCATTATCAGGGCAGGACAGTCCAGGGCACATGGCAACCCTTCGAGTGCCACTTGCACATAAATGTCCTAGAGATGAGAGCAGTGCTTCTAGCGTTGCAAGCCCTACACGACTCTCTTCCCATAGGGACTATTGCAATTCAGACGGACAACATGTCCGTGGTGTGGTACATCAACAAACAAGGCAGAACCAGGTCATACCCTTTATGTCGAGAAGCACTCAGACTTTGGCAATGGGCGATCTCTTCTCAACGTTTTCTGACGGCGACGCACATCCCTGGGAAATCCAACATCATTGCAGACAGATTGAGCAGAGCAATTCTCATGCCACACGAGTGGTCTCTAAAGACATCAGTTCTAGAGGAGGTATTTCTAAGATGGGGTCATCCTTGCTGCGATCTTTTTGCTACTCCCCAAAACAGCAAGTGTCAAGACTTCTTCACGCTCTTCCCATTACCAGGCCAACCCATCAGAGACGCTCTAGTCCACGATTGGCCCCGGGGACTTCTGTATGCTTTCCCCCCCTTTCCATTGATACCTCGTCTAATTCAGAAAGCCATCACGTTGAGAGTGACTATGATCCTCATTGCCCCTTACTGGTCTCGACAGATATGGTTCCCCTTTCTTCATCGTTACCTTTTGGAGCAGCCTTGGCATCTGGACCCAGTACCAGACCTGATTACCCATCAGTCGGGTCAGCTGCACCAATCTCTGTCTTCCCTAAACCTCACAGCATGGTTTCTCCAATTCCTACCTTAGCCAGGCTTCCCTCAATATCTCGCTCGGTCAGAGATATATTGATAGCCTCTCACAAATCCTCTACCCGGAAGATTTATACTAGTAAATGGAAAAGTTTTTCCTTTGGGCATCATCGAAAAACATTGATCCTTTTACTGCATCTATCCAATCCATTTTAGACTTCCTGGCGGAACTTTTTCATTTAGGATCTTCTGCATCAACCATCAGAGTTCAGTTGGCTGCCATTTCTAATTTTCATGTGGGGGTTTCAGAATCCAGCATAATGGCTCACAAGCTCTGTAAGGCCTTTCTAAGAGGTGTATTTCTCCTCAAACCTCCTATCAAAGACCCTCCACCTCAATGGGATTTAAACTTGGTTCTGGCGTCTTTGATTCTCCCCCCCTTTGAACCAGCGGCTTCATGTTCTCTGAAGTAGCTTTCCTGGAAGACACTTTTTCTGGTGGCCATTACTTCAGCGAAAAGAGTTTCAGAATTACAAGCCCTCTGCAGTCGTCCTCCTTACCTAGTTTTTCACAAAGACAGAGTATCTCTCCGGACGAACCCATCTTTTTTGCCAAAAATCTCCTCTCAAGTTAACCTAAACCAGGTTATTGATCTCCCCGTCTTCTTCCCTAATTATTCAAATAGATCAGAGCAAAAGCTGCATTTTTTGGATGTTCATCGCCAACTGAGATATTACTTAGACAGAACTAAACATCTCAGGAAATCTGATCAATTGTTTCTGTCATATGCAGAAGGAAGACTAGGCCTTCCAGTTACCAAAGTGTCTCTGTCTAGATGGCTAACTTCTACAATTACTTTCATCTATGAGATTAGACATCAGAAATTACCCTCAAGACCTAGAGCTCACTCAACCAGGGCATTAGCTACATCCATAGCCTTTCAGGACAGGTTGCCAATAGACTCAATCTGTGCAGCAGCCACATGGGCTTCTCCTCATACATTCATTTCACATTATAAATTGGACATGGTTTCCAGAAGCCGTGCCAATTTTGGTTCCACTGTTCTCAAGAGTCTGTTCCGATAGGCCACCCGGGATAAGGTGCTAGGGACACGGTCCCATCCAGCAAGAATGAAGGCGAGATTGACAACTTAACATTAAGAAGTTATGTACCTACCATAACGTTCCATGTTAGTTGTCTTCTTCTCGCCTTCTTTCTTGCGTCCCTCCCTCCTTCCCCCAAGCCTGAACAGACCGACCGGAATTCTTTGTGTTTCTTCTTCCGAAACTTGTTACTCCATTTTGGAGTCTAGTATTGCTTGGTATAGCTACCAAACGAGATCTGAGTAGTTACCGCCTAGCATTGTGGGATATAGGGGAGCCTCGAGCCGGTGGAATTAGCTCTCGAGCTTTTAGTATGCCGAGTCGGAGCCGAGGATCGGCTCCGAACCCATCCAGCAAGAAAGAAGGCGAGAAGAAGACAACTAACATGGAACGTTATGGTAGGTACATAACTTCTTATTTTGACATAGATTGTACCTTCTTATCTTCACAAGAAATCTGAACATCTGAAAGATTTAGTTCTGCCAAGACAGTATTTGAGTTGTCTGTGGACATCTAAGGTATGGAGTATCCGTTCTCTCTCATTTTTGGGTCCAGGAAAGACACCAAGGAGATGGAAAGTTTGGTTGAAAGTTAACTTGGTCACCACTTTAGGCATAAAAGAAGGATTAGTTCTCAAGGAAACCCTGTCCCTGTGGATAATTAGATAAGGTTGACCCACAGTAAGAGCTTACAACTTTGATAACCTTCTCACAGAGGTCAGAGAAAGCAGTAAAACTGTTTTCCATGTTAAGAACCTCAAGTCAGGCTGGTTAGCTGGTTCAAATGGAGCAAATGGTAGCTTCATTAACACAAAAATTCCAAGCAGGGGCCACTAGTTTTCTTTAAGACCTCTTATGCAAAACTCTTTTCAAAAATATTTTAACATGGGAATGCCTTGAAAGAGGGTGGATCCATGGGCAGACAGTTGAAATGGCCACCAAATGAACCTTAGTAAAGGAGTAAGATAGGCCATAGAAAAGTAACGGACACAAATATTGTAAACGCAGAGAGAAACACTCAACCTGAATGGGTGCTGGTTATGTTGTTGGCACCAACTAAAAAACCTTTTGCATTTGCTAATATATGATTTTGATTTTTTAGTAGCAGGCATTCTTGCCTTCATTAGTACCTGATCCATGTCCTAAAAGGTGTTAAAACTCTTAACACCCAAGCACTCAGTTAAAGTTATTTGGGGTAGGGATATATCAAACAGCCCCGTTCTGTGTCAGTAGATCCAGGCTGTGAAGAAGCTTCTGCTAATTATCCCTGGCCAGTTCCAAAAGAAGGAAGAACCACTGTTGCCTAGGCCAAAAGGGAGTTACTACAATGACCTTGGAGGATTCCTTCTGAATCTTCAGAAGTACCCTTGATATCAGTGCAAAGGGTGAAAAAGCACACAAGAACATTGCTGTTTAAGGAAAAGAAAAGGCATCTGTATTACAGATTTTTTTTGCCTGAAGTAATGGAGCAGAAATCTGCCAGCTGATTGTTCAGAGAGTAGGAAAATAGGTCTACTTGAGGAATTCCCCATACATCTAATCTTGGAAGATCCCCTGATCTAGTTTCCATTTGTGAGGCCCTACCATGGTCCTGCTCAGTTTGCCTGCCACACAGTTTTGGTCTGATGGAATGTAGGAAGCATGTAGAGTGAGACTGTGTTATAAAGCTATACCTCATGCTTACATTTCTAGTCTGCATAGGGGGTAAGACCTAGTTCCCCCTTGCTTCTTTATGTACCACATCACTGTTATTGTCTGTAACAACTTTAAGTGGTCCTGAAGACCAAAGGTGATTTTAGAGAGTTGAGTGCCTTGATAAGGGCAAGTATTTCTTTTACAGTTATGTGTTTGTGTTTGTCTTTGTAGTCCCTGATGTCTTGCACTTTTATCCTGCTTGATACTTCTCCCCAAGCAAAGTCTGAAACGTCTGTGGTTGTTGAATGCTTGGGAGCAGGAGGAGGAGAGAAGGGGAGAGCTAGATTCAGGGATATCTGATTTCTCCACTAAGTG
This sequence comes from Protopterus annectens, assembly GCF_019279795.1. Lineage (NCBI taxonomy): Eukaryota > Metazoa > Chordata > Ceratodontiformes > Protopteridae > Protopterus > Protopterus annectens. The sequence continues at coordinate 1,959,178,930 of NC_056731.1, forward strand.
AGTTCTCTTCTCACAAATCCCAGAACTGGAATCTGAAAAGATAATGGGTGATGATTCTGGGACCAAGGAGATTTCACATACCATTGTATCTTTCTCGTGTGGAGTCTTTCAAAAAGTATCATGAGAATCATAGATGCTATGAGACCCAGAATCCTGAAGTATTCCTTTGCAGTGATTAAGTCTGAGTGGAAAACCCTTGAAATAGATGTAAATATAGATCTATTTCTCCCCTCTGGAAGAAAAACACTATCTGCTGAGGTGTCTAGCAGACTCCCCAAGAATACAATCCTGCATGGAGTTAAAAAGGTTTGCTATCAAATTTTCGAATCTAACTCCATCTACTGCACTTTGAACACGGAAAGTCGAACATGGCAATGTCGAACTCCAAAAGCCAACCTAGGAACGGGTTTTAACATGGGTCGAGATAGGGGCGAGGTTTGTAGTCCGGCAATAGCAGTGGACACCTTCTCAGATATGAGTGATCATGTGTTGAAACATTAGGCACAGACATCTGTGTCTACTTCTTATTGTGCTAAAATTGATGACCTCTGCTTATAACAGTTGGTATTTTTAAGCCCTGGTCAAAATAATCTTTCTAGAACTCTCCACTTAGAAATGATGCTAGCAAACTTGACCACTTTCGTATTGTGCGCAGGAAGTTATCCACATCGTCATCTATTGACACCATTTTCTGTATGTAATAGCTGGTCAAGATGAGGTTCCTCCTCTGTTGTGCACCCTCCTTTATCTATCCTCATCCATTCTGTTGTGGCTTTACAGACTGTATCTACATAATGTTTCTTGCTATGCGTTTGACAAAGCAGTGAAATCTTGCTTGGTGCATTCTTGACAGGTTGCAATGAAATATCTATTACCTCCTTGTTGTATAGCACTGGTATTGATAGCCTTGGTCTAAATTGTATATTTGACCACAGTATAGCTTTAAAATTTGTCTCATGACAACAGTAACAATAGTGTTGCACAACATACATAAAGGAATAGAAAACATATTTATTCCTTTTTTCAGTATCTACTTTCTCCTGTTTATGGTTACAGAAGACTCAGAACTTGTCCATATAGGCAAAAGGCTTGAACAATGAATATATTCCTGGAGAGGTTGTAAATGTCCATCATTATGCATACATGTGCACACAAACACTTGTTTGCACATGTGCACGTACACACACAAACACACGCACTCACCATTTTAACATATTGGCATGCCTTTGGGGAAACTCCTGTGTTTGCTAAACAACATGGAAATGGAAGATCTATAGACTACACGCAGAAAGCATCTTAGCCAAGACTGAACTGGAGAATCAAGAAAACAGTACTATTTTACTGTGTCATCTAAAAGCAATCTTTTTTTTCCCCATAATTTCAGCACTTGTCTTTCAGAGTGGTATCCACATTCTGTACCACATGTGACTGTCTTCTGTCTGGACACTAAGGCTGGGATTCAGAAAACTTTGTCTCATTGCATTGAGTGAATGTGTACAATGAATGGCCACAAGCATGATGTGTGCGATTCAGAGACACACTTACCACTAGCAATAAATGCCAAGCAGCAGTGCAAGCCATAGTATATGCTAATGGCCATAAAATTACATAGTAATGTGGAATGTTCTTAAAATGAGGGGTGCACTATATACAAATGAGGGAAAACAAGATGGTGGAATGATACATAAATTTATAAATTCCACCATGTAGAAGTTTTCCGACTGTTTCAATGAACACTGCTGAATCTCCATATAAATACTGAAGCAACTGTAGAAAATGTTAGGGGCAGCCACTGCATTAGCAAATATGTATCTTCCACATGCTCTAATTACCATTATGAGCAATGGTGGTATAATTTGTCAGTGTAGAGGTGCTGGTTCATCTGACCATGGTTAATATTTCATGGATTCCACAACACTGTAATTATGTGGATAAGGAGACCATTCAAGACACAGTGGACTTGTGTCAGCCTTATTTGCAGCCTCGTAGGAGTTGCAGAGTACCTATCCTAGTGGATATCAAGGTATGTGTGGCTTTATGTATACAAGCTATAGGGACCTTTCATTGACCTATTAGGATACAGCAGAGATATCTTAGGAATCTACCTTAAGAATACTCTACCAATGTCATGCTTCAGCATGTGGGTGAGAATACATGTTTCCCATGTACCACAGAGGGGTTTACTACTGAATGCTCAGGTCTCAGAAAGTAGAGTCATGCATTCTCTGCAATCATTCCTCAAAAGTCACCATGCTAATAAAAATGTACTGAATGTCGAAACTCCCCAGCACTCCGGACCCAGGATGAAGCACTAACATGGGTCCAGTATGGGGGAAAATTCAGACAATCAGTGATGTCTGTATTTGACATTCTAACAGCATGCAAGGTTCGCACAGCTCAACTCAAACTTCCAAGCATTGAGCATATGATTGCCAACCCCATAGAGGACAGAGGGAAGACCATGCAGGCCTTTTGTGATATAGCTCATGTCTCTGAGGTACTGGTGGCTATAGATTGCACCCACATTGAAATAAAGGCCTCACCTGAGGAACTGGAAAGGAATTATGTGAACTGCAAAGAGCATCACTCCATCAGTTGCCAGGTGATCTATAATGTACAGGGTATCATCTACAATGTGTCAGAAAGCCACCAAGGCAGTTATCACAACTTGTACATATGACATACCTGTGATCTGTACCAACAGTCTACAAGGAGGTGACTTCCCACAGGGGTATCCTATTGGAGATATTCCCTGGAACCCTGACTGATGACTCACATCAGAAATCCACAGAATAAAATTGACCAAGGTTGCTACTCTGCCCGGTCAAGAACAAAAATTATATATATATATATATATATATATATATATATATATATATATATATATATATATATATATATATATATATATGTGTGTGTGTGTGTGTGTATGTCTGGCCTGTTGAAGGCATGATTTCACTGCCTGCCTTCATCCTGTGGTGCCCTACAGGATGATCTTGTCACATGTGGAAAAATATTTACAGTATGTGCAATGTTACATAATAGCATACCTAGGAGGCAGTTACAGAATGGGGGAACAGTTGCAGGAGGAGCATTGCCCAGTACAACACATATTGGAGGCTGAGCTGAATGAGGAATCAGTAGAGAAACCAGCAGCAGGGGATGATTATGCCAGAAGTGGACAGGAACGGTATGCCATGGCACTGGTACAGAGGCAGTACCATGCACATAGCTTTGTTCCATAGCTAAACAGAGTAAAGCAGATACACTACAGTATAAGTGATGCATGCAAAACCATCAACAAGCTTTGCTTACCTATCAATATGCTGGCCACACCATGCATCAGATGTAGCCAACACAAGTAGCAGTGTATAAAGGATAGGACACAGTTATCAACAACTGAACAGGTGGAGGAGGGATCACATGTGCGGATGTCTTTCACAGGGAAATGTGTGAGTGCTGAGGATGATTGCAAGAAATAATGCAGTTGTGTGTATGGGCTTTGAGTGGGTGGGGCATTAATGTAAATGCTTTGAGATGGGACAGTGGGTATCAAGGTCTGTCTGTGTGTGATGTACTGGGGACTTTGCTGGTAGTAGTGGTTGTGGTGTGTGTGTGTGTGTGTGTGTGTGTGTGTGTGTGTGTGTGTGTGTGTGTGTGTGTGTGTGTGTGTGTGTGTGGGGAGGGTGCTGGTGGTGATGTCTGTGTGTCTGCTGTGACATAGCCCCAGCAATAGTTACGGTACTGCAGATAGATATACTTGGCAGGTTCAGGTCATGCATGGTAGAGAGTTGAGCATCTTGTGCATGTACCTGCCCACAAGAGCTGGTTCTGCCAGGAATTGCACTGGTTGTACTACAACCATGACTGTAAAATACACCAACACTCGAGTCCAACAAAAATTCAGCTCAGCTGCATGAGTATAACAGAATTCACTAAGGGGTGAATAAAGAAGGTTGCCAGTTGAATAATTATAAAAAATCCACTTTATTACAAAAGGTTTAGCGTTTTCATCTAACTACATAGACTTCATCAGAACATTGTCCTTACACATTCAAACAGTTTTATGCTACATTCACACTAATTAATTAATTAATTCATTCACCAATCAGAATAGAATGAATATATTACTATTAAACCTATATTGTTGAATAAGGTTTAAATTTTAACAATTTTAATATATTAACAGTTTTTTAAAAAGGATATATAAAGGTATAACAAGCTCTTAATAGTAAATCTTTGTTTGAATGTAATATGTAATATATATTGTGTGTTGATATACTACTAGCATTAGATATCACAGTACCATATATACTAATACCAATATTGTGAAATGGGGACAGCAGACTTTTATTTTTGCAGTACTTTTACAAAGTTAATTTATATGCTGGTTGAATGGTTGTCCTGATTGGTGAATGAATTAATTAATTAATTAGTGTGAATGTAGCATAAAACTGTTTGAATGTGTAAGGACAATGTTCTGATGAAGTCTATGTAGTTAGATGAAAGCGCTAAACCTTTTGTAATAAAGTGGATTTTTTATAATTATTCAACTGGCAACCTTCTTTATTCACCCTTAGTGAATTCTGTTATACTCGTGCAGCTGAGCTGAATTTTTGTACTACAACCATGGCTAGATGTCTGTGTGCTGCATGACCTTTAATGCCATCCATTACCACATGTGTCACTGCTGCAACTGTCATGAATCTAGGGACATCTTGGCCTGGCCACAGACACAGCCTCCACAGATGTAGCTATGGGAGTTCGAGCACTAAGTGAGCATGCTCTATAATGCCCATGGCTATGATGGCCACCATCTGTGGAGAGTGGTGGCATAGCTTTGTGGGTGGCACCTCATATGCAGCACTAGAGCATGAGAGAACATGGCACATTCCATTATTTGATTTAGTCTATCCAAACATTCAAATATATGGGACATGCACTCCTGTAGGCCATCTCAGATACCCTGCATCAGCCTTACTAACTCTGCTGTGGCTGTGATGATACTGGCCTATGCCTCCATAATGGACCTATATAATCACTGGATTGTGGCATTTGACAGGGGAAGTCCAGTGAGCATACTGTCAGTGTGTACCAGTACCCTCTTCCATGTGTATCCCACCCAAGGGAGCTATGGGCAGAGCATTGCACATTATTGCTCTGGTAGGGTGTACCATATTTCCCTCACTGCTGGTCTCCCCAGTAACCTGTCCTCCATGTGCAGAGTTTGTGTATGTCTCTCGGGTGTCTCATTCCTGTATCATCATCAGAAGTATCAGATACTCCAACATCAGGCAATGTTAATTCCAAAGTGGTGGTGCTGGATAGGGAATCACTTGCGAACATTACAAAACACAGTTCTCTGTGTAAGTATGACCCAGCACCAGATGTATCCATGAAGGCTAGGTGATAAAATATTGTCATTTAAATAGTATACCTTGAGCAGATGGTTGTGCGATTGGAATTCCTGATGTTTCTGCATAACTAAAGTTGGGCAGCTTTAATATCATGGCCATTGAGTAATGGGTTGGGTGGACTTACAGATACTTTTACAGATGAATTGCTCTACACACCTGGGATATCACCAGTAGATGTGAAGCTCTTCTGTATCAATATCCAGCATTAGACTGTGGGAACATGAGGAGGTGTCACTGCCTTTGAGAGAAGTCAGCAACTCCGCCATCTCCATGACAGGTGGCTCAACCAAAAACCCACCCTCCCATGCCAGGTAGAGAGCTTGGTTTTCTGGCCTAAAGAGTAATGTTGATGGCCCTACAGTGGGCCATTTCATAAGTACAGGCCTGACTACTAACATTAATGTATACCACCATACATTTCCAAGCATGGTCCCTGTAGGCCTTGTCAGCATCATCCTGCCAAAAGAGCCGTCAGTCATGGAGACAGTAATTCTGGAGTAACACCTCATTCTATGAATCAGAGAATGTTGGTATTATGGTATTTTTATACAAACTCAGCAGTGTTTTTTTCCTTACCGCCTTTCTTAGGCTTTGCTCTGTAGGTATGGAAAACAGTAGCATTACCTGGTGGTGGTCAGTAGTCCAAAAAACGCTTACAATGCTCTTGTCCTCTACTTGTCCATATATAGTATTCTGTTGTGTCTGGTAGTCATATTTGTGTGTACAGACTATTTATTCAATATCAGCCACACAGCAGTATTGCACAGATGTGCCCCACAGTACAACAGCTATAACATTCCTGCTCAGACAGCTGACATAACTATTTTCTCTTATTGTTAAAAACAGTTTTGCATATGTGGTATAAATATATATATATATATATATATATATATATATATATGTGTGTGTGTGTGTGTGTAGATATATATATATATATATATATATATATATATATATATATATATATATTAGATATAGATATAGGTTCATAGGTTCATACTAGGCTATCTGCCCTAGGGCATTTATAAGCCTAGCCAGAGTGTGTTTGGCTTTCGCCACCCATTTTAAATTAATTTTGCTATGCTATGCCCTTTTTCGAGGTTAGTATACTGTGCCTCTGTCTAATAGTGACACAGAAGTGATACCCAGGGTAAACCTACAATCTCCCATCCACTCATCAAGATTCCTCTTGAAGAGAGTCAGTGAGGCACTCTGCCTAACCTGGACTGTGATTTTATTCCAGAGTGAAGGGAGCCTCTGGGTTATGAATCTGTCCCTCCAGCATGTCCTATTTATTTCAATGCTGAGGTTTAAGTCTCTTGAGCATGTAGCTCAATGGGATTTGAATTTTCTGAGGTGCAGCATGTCTATTAATTCCGGGTTGGACATGGCTTTATACGTCAGGCACAGATCGCCTCTGAGCAGGCGGTATGCCACTGAGTAGAGCTGGAGTTTCTTTAACCGGGCAGCATATGGCATCTGTTTGAGCCCTTTGATCCTCTTGGTGAGGTACTTTTGGGATATTTCCAGTTGCTGCAGGTGTCTGGTAAGGTACATCCCAAAAGGGGAATTGTACTCAATTATGGGCCTGATGAGGGATGAGTAAAGAGGCACGATGACCTCCCTTGATCTAGATGTGAATCCCGTCATGATTAGGTGGGCTATATAAAATGTTTCTCTAACCACTTTGGCCACGTGGTTCTCAAATGAGAGATTGCTATGAACTTGGGTCCCCAGGTCCCTAATTACTACTTCTGTACTTAATGGATTGCCACCTATGTGGTAATTTGTGAGCACGTTGTTTTTGCCAACGGGGATGACTATACACTTTTTGGCGTTTAGCTTGAGGCCATGGCTCTGGCACCAGTTGTTTGTTTCTATGAGGCCTTTTTGGAGGATGCTTGTGTCGGTTGGAGAGTCTATTATGGCGCCCAGTTTGCAGTCATCTGTGAACTTGGTCAGCCACAGTCCTTCCGTGTTGGCCTGTACCTCCGAGAAATATATACCGAACAAGAGAGGTCCCAGGACTGAGCCTTGTGGGATGCCACTTGTAACTGGTTTGGAGTCTGACATGGCTCCAGCAATTCTAACCATGTGGGTTCTGTCCTTGAGCTAGTTTGCAACCCATCTAGTGACATAGGGGTTTATATTTAAGCTGGTGAGCTTATCTATAATGCCCGAGTGGGGTATTGTATCGAAGGCTTTTGCGAGGTCCAGGTAGGCTGTGTGGACCACTTTCCCCCCGTCAATGGCCTTGGTGACTGTTTCAAAGAAATCAACCAGGTTTAAGAGTCAGGATCTGCCCTTAACAAAGCCAAACTGGGTAGGATCCAGTGTCTGTAGGTCCCCAATATCTTTATTTATGAGGTCCATGATGATCCTTTCCATAGCTTTGCAGACCAAGCTAGTCAGGCTTATGGGGCGATAGTTTCCAGGATCCGTTGAGGCACCACCTTTGTGGAGAGGGACCACTGTTGCTGTACGCCACTCTTTGGGTACATATCCTGTAGTAAGGCTGAGATTGAACAGTAGTTTTAGGTTTGGGTTTAGCTCTTCTTGGAGTTCATGTAGGATGCAGCCTGGGACACCGTCTGGTCCCATTGATGCTGTGTTTTTGCTTTGGAGAGCGCAGCTCTTACCTGAGCATCTGAGATGTCAGGGGCAGCACTCTGCTGGGATAGATATTTGCCCTTTTGGTGGGGAGGGGGGGGGAGAAGTTTGCGCTGAACCTGTCAGCTAGGATGTTGGCAATGTCTGTGGGTTTGGTGTATTTTTTTCATTTTGGACTAATTCTGAGCATATCTGGGAATTCCCACCCAGGTTCCTAACATAACTAAAGAAAGCCTTGTGATTATCCTTAGTGTCCTGTGCAATTTTTCTCTCAAAGCTGGCCTTAGACAATTTTATGAGTGCCCGTAGTTTTTTGCTAATACTGATCAGAGATGCCTTCCCTTTTTGGGATTTTGCTCTATCATGTAGTAGCTTCCTCCTTCTATTGTATAGTTTGTTTATAGCTGGGGTCCACCAGACAGGACGTCTGCCTTTGGAGGATTGGGTCTTGGTTTTATTTGGGATTGCATGATCCATGCATTCCTGAAGGTGTTCATAGAATGCATTTATAAAGGATTCTGTGGTCTGGGCCGTATTTTCCACAGGCCCAGGGGCTTTAAAGGATTCCACCTCGGTTTTGAGGAGTGTGAAATTTGCTTTAGAGAAGTTTTTCACTGTGGTTTTCTGGGCAGGGGGTGGGGTCGGGATGTGAATATCCAGTCAGATTAGTTTATGGTCTGATCTTACCAGTGAGGGATACACTTCTCGTCTGGAGCATAGAGACCCCATGTTGGTGATGATCAGGTCCAGTATGTTTTCCCCTCTTGTGGGAGTGGTAACAAGTTGTTCCATAGCATTTGAGTTTATAAATTCTAGGAACCTTTGGGCTAGGGTGTTGGAGCTAGAGTAATGCTCCCAGTCTATGTTTGGATAGTTGAAGTCGCCCAATATAATGGTGTTTGGAGAGACCTTCATATTTTCCAGTGTTCTCAGGAAGGCTGAGTGGGGTTCCTGGGTTTGGGAGGGTGGTCTGTAGCAGGCTATAAACTGGAAGGCAGTTTTACCCACTGTTAGTTGCACATGGATAGTCTCTGATGCTTCGTGCTGTGCCACCAACCTGGAGGTGTGGGTACCTTTGACGAATATTGATACTCCCCCTCCTTTTGTGGTTCGGTCCAAGTTTTGGGGCTGAAAAGCATGGTGTGAAGTATAACCTGGTAGTGCTGGGGTGCTCTCGGGAGCCTTGAACCAGGTTTCTGTTACTGCACAGATATCGATGTTCTCCATGCTAAGGAGAGTTTTGAGTGCTTGCATTTTGAGGTTTAGACTTCTGGCGTTGAGTAGCATTACTCTTAGTTTCTTATCCCTTGTGATACCTATGGAGGTGGGTTTGTCTTTTGAGCCTTGCCTAAAAAAGGCACTATGGGGGTAGCAAGAGCCTTTGCCAATATCTGAAAGCCCAGGGGTGACAGGTGCAAGCCGTCCCTAGCGAAGCATCATGGCTTGTCGAGCATGTTATCCCAGGCTGACAGGCATTGGATCCCCTTTGAATGACACCAATACTTAAGCCAATTGTTGAAATTGATCATCTTGTCTTCATATTGTGGCATCATTCTTGGTGAGGGTAAGATGCTACTCAAGGTCAGGGTCATACCGGCCTGGGCTACATGCTCAGAGAGCTCCTCTATGTCTCTTTTCATGTAGTCCAGTATGTACTTTATGTACATAAAGTAGTGAGTAGGCATGTTTTAACAGCAACTGATAGTACAAGGCCAGCCTGAATGAGTTCACTCATGTTCTAAGCATTTGGTGATGGGTGTGTTTCCCACTAGACCTCACAATCCTTCTGCAGTACAATTGCATTATCCTAGTAATAGCCTTCTCAGTCCTCTTCAGTACTGTCAAAGCTATTTCATTATTTACTTAAGTACCACATCAGGTAATACTAACCATGCTTTAAATAGTGAGGCTCAAAACATAGCATTTAACCTTGTAGAAGTACAAACAATTAGTGTGAGATTGCACCCGCTGCATGTTTCGAACTTGTTCTATGACTTCTTGCATACTGTGAGGTTTCTCATTATCTTCCATCATGGGGCCCCAAAATGCTAACACCGGCCCTGCTTCCATCATAATTATAGCATGCATATTCAGGTGCCTAGATGTGGTGGTTATGTATATCAGGCCTCACCTTATTACTTATTCTGAATCACTCAGTTTGCGCATTGTGTGAATTCACTAAACACTGAACTTAATTAAAAACCTTGTGCGCATTCCCAGGTGCTTGCAGGCAGCATTGCACATGCACATTACACACCATGATTCCAGTGGGATAATTGTAATTCCACTTATCACCTCATAGAAATGGATTCACTGTAATGCATGCTTCATTAACAGTATATATACATATTGCTGTATTTCACAACTTGAAGTCCTGTACTCTGACAATATAAAACAGTGCCTATATTGATCTGTCCCACAACTAGTCATGTAAATAAGATAACCCCCATTGTGAGACAGTTGGTGCACCTGCAAATGTGAGTACACTCAAAGTATCTGTTATTTTTCTCTGCTACTTCTCAGTGACCAGTCATGTCTGCTGAGGTAGAAGGGAGGGCTAATTTCAGAGCATAAACGTGGTGTGCAGGGGAGAGTAAAATCTTCCTCCACTTCCTACAGGACTACAGAGGAAGTCTCTAACAAGAGGGCTGAATCCAACCCCAAGTTGGTTTTGTCAAGTGCAGATCATACCTACTCAACCTGGTGAACTTCTTCAAGAGATCACCAAAATAATCGGTGATGGCAAAACTGTGCATACTATGTACTCTGACCTGGCCAAAATATTTGACATAATACCCCACTCAGGTGTTGTCTACAAGCTCACAAAATTAAGTATAAATCCTATATTACCCACTGGATAGCCAGTGACAAATAGGAGACAAGGAATCAATGTTGGTGAGTCTACATCCACAAAAAGGCTAGTCACTAGCAAAGTCATCCAGGCTTCAGTGCTGGAGCTGCTCCTTTCTGGCATCTGTTAATCTGAAGTCAAATCCAATGTCAAAGGCCTCAAGTTTGCAGATGTTTACAAATTAGGTTTAGTCATAAAATCTCCAAAAGACACAGACATTCTCCACGAAGGCCTGATACAGACTAATAATTGGTGCCCGAATCATGGTCTGAAACTCAATGCCAGAAAATGCATAATAGCATCTTTTGGAAAGACAAACACCTCTGGAAATTACTGCAACTAAGAATTGACCCTGTGGTCTAAGATTTGGAAGTGTATGTAGACAGCGACTTGGCCTTTGACCATCATGTGTTGCACAGCCTAGATGAAAGGGTATGAAATCTAGGTCCAAAGATGTTTTTGATCCATTGTATTCATCCCTCATTAAACCAATCATTAAGTACAGTATCCCCTTCAGTATGTATCTGACCAGGCATATGAAACAACAGGAGCTTCCACAGAAGTTCCTGACAAAAAGAATATATGGTGTAGGCAGCATGTTCTATGCAGACTAACTCAAAACCTTCTCTTTGTACACTTCCTCCTGCAGACTGCTGAGAGGCAAGCTATGACTGATCTTCAAAGCATCCTCTGATCCAGCCCCTATAGGCCTGTTACACATCTGCAAAACAAATGGCATTAGAAACACTTCATCTAGGGACATAAACATAATCTGCAACATAAATATGACATGTTGGTTGACCAGGTATGTGTCTTATAGACTACCCCCTCTCTGGAGCAGGCTTCCCATCCACATAAAGCAGTGTTACTCCCTGCACTTACTCAAGTTCAGCTTGGATTAGTGGATGAGAAATCATAAATTTACCTCTTTTTTCACACCTACGCCCTTATTAGAAAGAGATAGCTTGTAAATGCTTGATCACCCATATGCAAGCTATACCCCCAGTAAAGTGAGTGGTATGAAAACCTGTCAAATACATTTGGGAAGTATGGCTAAGCTTCAAAAGGCCCTTTAAGGTTGTTAGCCTAGTAGTTACACATTAACCTGTTAAAGTCCTCAATACAAGGCTGAAGCCTGGAACAGTTTGGGTGACATAGTGACACATGCAGATGGCATCCCACACACGGGGGAACAGTGTCGTCACCACTGCAGTGACCTCAAAACATTTAATCCCAAGATCCTGAGCTGATGAGAAACTGAGGGTAGAGCTGATCCATCACCTATGTACCGCAATTAATGCCTGTCTTACCTCCACTTACAGCAGGCCAGTGTGTGCCACCCACCTAACACACTCCAATTTATTTTTCTTTCCATAGCCTGTAAAAGTCACACAGGAGGAGAACAGCATCCCTTTGAGATTACTGGATTTATTACACCTGTCTAATACAGTACAAGTTTAAATATTAACAATCTTTTCAGGTACTGTAGCTATTATCTGACAACAGTGTAGGTGTCATACAGTACTGACTTTTCTGTACTAGGCTCCATAATTCAGAAATATCAGTATGACTGCCTGATATTCTTATGGAGTGTGTGGGTGTGATTTGATGGAATTATTTATTTATCAACATTTGATTACAAGGAGAGTCTGACTACATAGACACCACTTTTTAGAAGAGCTCCAAAGTATTACAAAAACATTTTAAGAACAATAATTTTTCAGTCTTCAGAAGTAATACAAAACCATCTACAATTTAAATAGTTATATCAAATTATATAAAATATGAAAACATTAGTTAAGAATAGATAGCACTTACGTGACAGTGATTTAATATTTAGAGAAATTGTAGTAAATAGCTCAGCATTTAATTTTTTTTTGTATATTGCTTGTGATGAAGACTGTGGGGTTGATACCCACACTTGGTTGTCTAATTGTGACATCAATGGTAATTTGTGGTGGTATTTGTTGCACTTTTGAGTATAGTGCCTTCATTATTAGAAGAAAAAAAAATGTGTGTGTGTGTGTGTGTGTGTGTGTGTGTGTGTGTGTGTGTGTGTGTGTGTGTGTGTGTGTGTGTGTGTGTGTGTGTGTGTGTGTGTGTGTGTGTGTGTGTGTGTGTGTGTGTGTGTGTGAAGATTGGGGGAAGATGAGTGAAGGCTGCCAGCCTAGTCAAATAGAATTTGATACACAATTCTGTCATTTGTATATATAAATGTAAAATATAGGCTTGTGTTCTTAAATGAAAGAAAACACTGTAAAATGTGAACTTCAACATTGCCATCTGTTGTAAGGAAAACTAAGCCAAGCATTTCAAATGTTCTTTGAAGTTAAAATTATCTAAATAGTGGTGCCGAAGTGGCTGGCTGAACACATTCTTTCTATTGTCTTAACTTAAGGAATAATTGCTAGAGTGTACATGTGAAATGTCTTTTATTGTTGTAGTTTCCTGAGCAGGTGTTAGATTGCTAAATAATGTAGCCTTTTTGCCTGGGAACTCCAGACTGTCAAAATGATGTAATGTGTATACTGAGGAAACCTAAGTGTCAAAATGTAATCTGGGAGGGCCTAGCAAAGATGTTTGTTAGTGAGTTTAAAAACTATTGTTCAGAGAGAGACTGTAAACATTTTGATCTTGATATCCTCACATTTCTGGTGGCCGTGGTTGGGATAAGATATCCTCACATTTGTGGTTCACAGTGGTTGGGATAAGATATTCTCACTTGTGGTTTGCAGTGGTGTGGGTAGAGTGAATCCTGTAGCTTATGTACCGTGATCTCTCAAGGTGTTTTGTACTCTAAATCAGCCACGCAGTGTATGCTTAGAGTGCAGATCACAATTGTTTTATTTCAGATCACAATTGTTTTATTTCTTTTGTTAGCTTAGTTAGTCAGGGTGAGCAGGCAGCATGTCAGCACAGGAGTATGGAAAGCTGACAAGGAGCCAACTGGTGGAGATGTGCCAGGCTAGGGGACTGGTGCATGGAAATCAGACTAAGGCAGACCTGATTGCAGCCTTGGTTACAGCTGCATCAGAAAACAGCATCCAGGAGGACAATCAGACTGGCAGTGGAGATACAATATCCTCGGGGAATGGACAGCACAACCTTTCTGCAGTGGACTTAAAAATCCAGCTGGAGCTAATGAGACTTGAGTTGGAGGCCAGGAGTTTTGAGATAGAAGCCAAAGAAAAGAAGCATCAGAGGAAGCATGAGAGCGAAATGCTGACTCTTCGCCAGAGTCATGGAGGTAATGAGGAAAGGCAGTAACTGGACCCCAGAAGCACAACAAGTCAGTAAATCTCTTCCGCAATTTAAAGAGGGGGATAATTTTGATAGTTTCATTCACGTTTGAAAAGGTATGCAAACAGTATAGTGTTGACCAAAGGCTCTGGGTACGGTTCCTGACCCCCTTACTCCATGGGAAAGCTGTAACTTGTATATAACAAATGCCTGACTCTGTTTTGATTATACTGCTGTAAAAAATGTCTTTTACGATGTTTTAAGAAAACACCTGAAATGTATAGGAAAAAGTTTTGTAAGCATAGACGCAAGGCAGATGAAAATGTATGTGAATATGTTGCTGAACTGAGCACTTATTTTCATAGCTGGGTGAGTGGATGTCAGGTTACCACTTCTGAAGGGCTGGCAGACCTTTTTATGAGGCAACAAGCCCTTAGCACTTTGCCTGAGGACATGAGGATCTGGTTAGCTGATAGACAATGTGCTACTTCAGATGAGTTGGGGAAGAAGTGAGACCTATACCTGGCAAGCAGGGCAGCCCTGCACAGGAAGGGGACCCCCAGTACTGCTCATGGGCCTAAAGGAACCCATGGTGGGCAGCAAAGACTGCCCCAACAGAACCTGCCAGTAACAGGGGAAGCCACTAGTCCAGGTACACATCCAGGGCCTCGGGTGAAATGTTTTGAATGCAACCAGTGGGGCCATGTGGCATACAGGTGTCCATGGAGGCAAGGTGGGGAACCAAAGGGGAGGGAGCCAGTAAGTGGGAAAGACAAAATGCCAATAGTAGGTTGTCTTGAGACAACAGGGGTATGGAACTACCATCCTGCAGATGTCCTGAGAGAGAAGGATTTGGATGAGGCAGTCCCATGTACTTATGCAGTTACACACAGTAAGGATAGGAGACAAGCATGTGGGTCTGGTAGCCTGGGGGAGACCCAGACAGACTGCATAC
Organism: Protopterus annectens; assembly: GCF_019279795.1. Taxonomy (NCBI): domain Eukaryota; kingdom Metazoa; phylum Chordata; order Ceratodontiformes; family Protopteridae; genus Protopterus; species Protopterus annectens. Next base: position 1,959,194,003 of record NC_056731.1, read on the forward strand.
TTGCAGCCAGGACTGGTGAGGTGGTCACTTCAGGGAGTGAGCTACACAGTAGCAGTGAGACTGAATGTAAGCCACAGCTGCTTGTGGGTACTGATGTTCCCTTGGACAGGGTAACTGCAAAGGTAGAGGTGAGTAGTAGTACGCAGGCTTCCAGTGAAGCACCACTGTCAGAGGATGCCAGACTTCCTGTGGAAGGGGAGCTGGGAAGGGTTACAAGGAGAAAGTTCAGACAGGCTCAGCTCTTAGACCCTACATTTCAAGGCCTGAGGCAAGTAGCTAGGGAGGCACCTGATTCTTAAGGGAAGGGGGAATCTGCATACTGGGACAAAGGGTTACTATACAGATAGTGGACCCTGAGGGAGGGCTAAAAGGTGAGAGAGTACAGCAGTTGCTAGTGCCTAGAGCCTACCATATGGCACTTCTAGTCATAGCCCATGATATTCCATTTGCAGGTCATATGGGCATAAAACATACAAAGAGGAGCATTATGCAAAACTTCTACTGGTCTGGAATTTCCAGAGATGTAACAGGGTACTGCAGGACCTGTGGGCAGTGCCAAAAGGTAGACAAGGCAGGAGACAAGGTGAGAGCTCCTTTGATGCCTTTGCCTGTGATTGAGGAGCCATTTCAGAGGGTAGCTATGAATATTGTGGGTCCTCTGAGTACCCCAAGTTCCACAGGGAAAAAGTATATCCTAGTGGTGGTGGATTATGCTACACCATACCCTGAGGCACTGGCTTTGTCCTCCATTGAGGCAGAGAAGGTGGCAAATACTTTGTTAGAAATTTTCAGCAGGGTAGGCTTCCCAAAGGAAATACTGACTGACCGAGGTCCCAATTTCATGTCAGACCTGCTGGCTTGTCTGTGGAAGTCCTGTGGGGTGAAGAACATGAAGACCACCCCTACCATCCCCAGACTAATGGTCTTGTTGAGAGGTCAAACTCTACAATCAAGTCCATGCTACGGGCATTTGCAGATCAGTTCAAGAGGGAATGGGACAAACATTTGCCCAATCTGTTTGCTTACAGAGAGGTTCCCCAGGAATCTACAGGTTTTTCAACCTTTGAGTTGCTGTATGGGCATAGGGTGAGGGGACCTCTAGATTTAATTCAAGATGAGTGGGAAGGTGAGTCTGAATCTCACAAGGAGTCTGTTGTGGCATACGTCCTAAACCTCAGGACAAGGCTCAGGGAACTTGGCCCAGGAGAACCTGGCAGAAGCCCAACAACAGAAAAAGGTGGGGTATGACAGTAATGCTCAAGCTAGAGAGTATGCTGTGGGGCAGCAGGTAATGGTTCTCATTCCTGTCAGACACAACAAGCTGCAAGCAGCCTGGGAGGGACCCTACAAGGTGGTAAGAAAGGTAAGTGATGTTAACTACATGATAAAAGTGTTAGCAGATGGCAGGGGCACAAATTGTACCATGTTAACATGATGAAACCTTACCATGATAGGGAGGCCCTTGTGCTGAGCATTTGCAATGGATTGCAGGAGGAGTCTGAGGGAGATCTGGGGACTGATCTCCTCAGTGAGGCTTGGGCTGACACCTCGGTGGAAGGGGTAGTAATGTCCCAGCAGCTATCGCCTACCCAGGTTCGAAAAATCCAGGCAGTGTTGCAGGAATTTAGGGACGTGTTCACTGGGAAACCAGGGAGCACCCACCTGGTGCAGCGCCAGGTGGGTGCAGGACCACAAAAGCCTATTAGGCAGGCCCCTTATAGGGTGCCTGACAGAGTCAAACAGACTCTGAGGGAAGAGGTACAGGAGATGTTGGAACTAGGGGTGAGTCAAGAGTCCAACAGTCCCTGGGCCTTGCCAGTGGTGTTTGTGTCAAAGAAGGATGACAGCACTAGGTTCTGTGTGGATTACAGAAAATTAAATAGTCACACAGAGTTGGGTGCTTACCCCATTCCTAGGACAGATGAGGCCCTAGAGCAGCTGGGTGGGGCTAAGTATCTTACAAACATTAATCTTATCAAGTGTTACTGGCAGGTGCCCTTGTCTCCCAGTGCTAGAGAAAAGTCAGCCTTTGTGACTCCTTTTGGCTTGTATGAGTTCACAAAGATGCCCTTTGGGATGAAGAATGCCCCAGCGACTTTCCAGAGGCTGGTGGATAATATCATAGCAGGAGCATGAAGGTTTGCCTTGCTTACCTAGTTGATATTGCCATCTACAGCCATTCCTGGCCAGAGCACCTTCAGCATGTCAGGGAGGTGCTGGGCAGACTACAGAGGGCAGGGTTGACCATTAAGCTGAGCAAATGTCAGGTGGGTATGGTAGAGGTCTCCTACCTAGGACATAGAGTGGGGAGTGGTAAGATAAGGCCAGAACCTGCCAAATTGGAAGCGATTTGGGCATGGCCTGCACCTATTACCAAAAAGCAGGGGAGGGCATTCTTAGGGACAGCAGGGTACTACAGAAAGTTCGTCCCCAGTTATAGTACCATAGCTGCTCTCCTCACAGACCTGACAAGGAAGAACAGGCCAGATAAGGTAGTGTGGACCCCAGATATGTGAGCAGGCATTTCAGAATCTTAAATAAGCTTTTGGAGGACCCCCTGTGTTAGCCAATCCAGATTACAGCAAATAATTTGTTGTACAGGTGGATGCTTCAAACCATGGGGTGGGGGGCTGTGTCTTCAGGGGGGAAGAGCACCCAGTGGTTTATCTCAGTCGTAGGCTCCAACTCAGGGAGGAATGCTACGCAGCTGTTGAAAACAAATGTCTAGCCGTAGTGTGGGCACTGCAAAAACTTCAACCTTTTCTGTATGGAAGAAAATTCATTGTAATGACAGATCACAGAACATGGTTAAACAGAGCCAGTCAGCAAAATGCCAAGTTGCTAAGATAAATCCTCGGGTTGCAAGCATATGGTATGTCAGTGCAGCATCACAGTGGGAGTAGCAATGCCAATGCAGATGGGCTCTCAAGACAGGGAATGGGGTGAGGTACACCCAGATAGACCTAACCCTCTCAAGCAGTGTTTCTCAAGGTTTACTTGAAAAAGTAGCTTGAGTTCTCCAGGGTGGAAGAGATGTGAAGATTAGAGGAAGATGGGCGAAGGCTGCCAGCCTAGTCAAATAGAATTTGATACATAATTCTATCATTTGTATATATAAATGTAAAATACAGGCTTGTGTTCTTAAATGAAAGAAAACACTGCAAAATGTGAACTTAATATTGTTACAACATTGCCATCTGCTGTAAGGAAAACTAAGACAAGCATTTCAAATGTTCTTTGAAGTTAAAATTATCTAAATAGTGGTGCCAAAGTGGCTGGCTGAACACATTCTTTCTATTGTCTTAACTTAAGGAATAATTGCTAGAGTGTACATGTGAAATGTTTTTTATTGTTGTAGTTTCCTGAGCAGGTGTTAGATTGCTAATAATGTAGCCGTTTTGCCTGGGAACTCCAGACTAAGTGTTCAAATGGTGTAATGTCTATACTGGGGAAACCTTTGTCAAAATGATGTAATCTGGGAGGGCCTACCAAAGATGTTTGTTAGTGAGTTTAAAAACTATTTTTCAGAGAGAGACTGTGAGCATTTTGATCTTGATATCCCACTTATCAGCGCTCCACCTGTTGTCTTATGTAAGTAGTGTCTTAGAAGTATGTTTTCTTGTAGTAATAGCTAGGCACTTAGAAGAACGTTAGACAAGTGTTTTTCTGTTATATCAGAACTTTCCTACTGTACTGTTTTAAGTTTCTGTGTGATCTCTGAGCTCTTAGATATTACTGTGGTGTAGTAGTATTGTCTTGTGTTTTAATTATTTATTATTAAATATTTTAAAATCCTTTACCTCTGGCTGGTTTGTGTAGAGATAAGTAAGCTCTAGAGTACATTGCATATTTATAGAGTTAATTGTAATAAGCCACTCTAATAAGCCTTAGACTGAATAGTCACATTACCAATTGGATAATAATATTGAGTAGAAACCAAACAAACACTAAAAAACTTTTAAATCCACGGGAAATGCCAAATGTTCGTGAAGCAACCATTTAATGAAACAAATAAAACAAGTAGACTGAAGCGCTTCTCCAAGCACTTTTTGTTCAAGTCATACAAGAAGTTCATCAGACACCATGAATTCAGTTAAAATTACTTAAATACTGTGCGTAATACATCAGCTGATAAATTAATTAAAAATTAAAGGAATATTGTGCTTATACCAGTACTTATATACTGATGTTACAATTATTTAGTTCTGAATAAAATACTATTATAATAATGCTCTGTCTCACAATAAGTCATACAAAAAGTTCAAATCTTCTTATTAAATTATTATAAATGTTAATAAATATTAAAACATTAAAACATATGAACCATTGTAATGTTGAAACACAGGACTTTTAAAATAAAGCATAGAAAAACATAAGAAATCATAAAAACATTTCTAACATACAGCAGCTACTGCAGCAACCCTTAGTACAATTCAATTCTTTTAGTTTTATTTCTATTTTCATGTTTGTGAACTTTGTATTTTTTACATATATATATATTTAGTTTATTTATATTCTTTGTTCATATGTATACGGATACTTATTTATATGGATGTGTATATGAATGAATATGTATGTAATAAAGATGTGTATATAGTAATAATATAATAATTATACTCTTACACATACTGTGTAAAGTGTTTATATATTTATTCATTTAATTATTCATTCATTTATTTGGTTTTATTATAAAGATATTAATAAATAAATTAAATTAATAAATAAATTAATAAACAGATTGTGGCCATCATGATTACATTAACGCTATATTATCTGTTCTTGTATTGTACTACTGGTTAGTTAATTACCTATAGAGGCTTTTAAGTTTTAATATAGCCATAATTGAACACATATCATTAAGGCCCGGCCAGGTGTATGCATTTAATCGGATCTGCCATAGTAGTTCTTGCTTTTCAAGTTCTATTTTAACAGGTCCCCCTCTTATATTATACACCAATTGGTCCAAAATCCAAAATTTAAATGCATGTGTAGGATGTTCTAAGGTGTGCTTTGCTAGTGCATTGTCTTGTTTACCTTTATTTATACTATAAGTGTGTTCATAAATTCTATCCCTTATTCTACGGATAGTTTTACCTACATAGAAACATGGACAAACCTGGCATGTAGCCAGGTATACCACCATTTTGGAATTACAGTTAAATCTGCCTTTACTTTTCAAGTCCAGGTTTTTAATGGGTAGTGTGTTGTTCACAAAAATGTATTTACAATATGGACAGGTTCCACATGTATACATACCCTTTTTATTGTTATTGAAGTTGTTATTATTACTATTTATACCTTCCAAGAGTTCTTTGAAATTCCTGTCTCTCCTAAATGTAAATTTTAGTTCTTCCCCTATTTTTTCCATTATTTCTTTACTCTCTTTTAGAATATTCCAATTTTTGGAAACAATACCTTTCAAAAAGTAGAAGTCGGAGTTAAAGGTCAATATAAAACTGTGTTCAAAAGTTGGACTTCTCTCAGTGGTCATTACTTCTGTGTGGGAATCCAGTCTTACACTCGTAGAGTCCTCAGGGGTATTTACTGTTAGGACTTGGATCTGTGCTTCTATATTACTTCTCACTATTGGTGTATAAATTCCCCTGTTTCTCTTTATTTGAACTTCATCTATCAGGTTGTCTAACATGGTGTTTGGGTAAGCTCTTCTCAGAAACATCTTCCTTAAATTATTACATTCCTCTTGGAAATCATCCTCTCTTGAAATCATTCTTGCTGCCCAAACTAGTTGTCCCTTAACAACTGACTTTTTTTGAAACATAGGGTGGGCGCTAGTAAAATGTAAGAAAGTGTTAGAGTAGGACGGTTTCCTATAAATTCGAGTCTCATACTTCTTTTCAGTATTATTTTTAGTCAAAAGTACATCTAAGAATGAGATTTGTTTCTCCTCGAAATTATATGTAAAATCAAGGAAGTCAGTGGTGTCATTCAAATATTTTACTAAACTCTCTGCCTGGCTTTGATTTCCCTTAATTAATATAAATATATCATCCAGGTACCGGGTGTAGTATAATTTGACAGTTAATGTGTTCCTTGTTGAATATATAGTATTTCTCCCAATAATTCATAACCAGATTGGCAAAACTTGATCCACAGGGTGACCCCATTGACACTCCACTTTTTTGGTGGAAAAAGTTGTTTTTGAAGGTAAAATAGTTATGGGCCAATACTATGCTTAATAACTCTTCAACTAGCACTAATTCTGATGAAGATGCTCCTTGTTCTTTAATATTCAAAATCACCCACTCAGTACCTACATCTTGTGGTATTGAGGTGTAGAGATCTTTTACATCAATTGTGAGCAAGTTGTTATCTTCATCAAACCTTATATTATTGATTCTTTCCAAGAAGGACCAAGAGTCTTTACTTATACAAGTTTCTCGATTTACATATTTCTGAAGAATCTTATCCACTACCTTAGCACATGCATAGGTTGCACTATTCCTGCCATCTACTATCGGTCTAAGGGGTGGATTACTCAAATCCTTGTGTATTTTCGGTACCCCAAATATATTTTATTCAGAACTAAATAATTGTAACATCAGTATATAAGTACTGGTATAAGCACAATATTCCTTTAATTTTTAATTAATTTATCAGCTGATGTATTACGCACAGTATTTAAGTAATTTTAACTGAATTCAAGGTGTCTGATGAAGTTCTTGGATAATAATATTGCACAGTAATAACTGGACACCATTTAACGGGTCTTTGGGTAGCTGATAAGTATTAGCTAATGGTGGCAGAAATGACTACCGTATAGTCTGGGTAAAGGGGCACAGCTGGAGAATCTGTGTCAGCCTTTCCCAGGAGTGCCTGTGAAGTTGTATAAATACTTATCTCAAAGTGTGTGTGGTGTGTCAGCTACCTGGGCAGGGACATGAAGCACTGGTGGGACAGAGAGGGTACTGAAGGTTAGCTTGCCAGCGAGGCTGAGATCTGGACCCTATAGCTGTGCCAGTGGGGAGTCTTATTGGGGACCTAGAGAGCAAGGGATCAACCGGCCCCAGACTGACTGTGATCTCTGTGCGCACTTAAGGGAAATTGTACTTTACTGTGGGTATTTGTTATCCTTTTCTCTTATAAGAGACACCCTCCCTGGTGTTAGTGGTGAGGTTTGAGGCTCCTTGATTGCTGGGCCAGGGCACAGTCATCACAGTGTGATCTGCATGTTGTCATTGCATCTATCAATTTCTCTTGCAGACCCTCTTTCTCAATATACCTGTTTCTGATTACATTACTGTGTGTTTGACTGCAGACCTCCATTTAATTGTCCGAGTAGGATGACATATTATTGCTTTCCCTTTCAGACTGCATGTGATGATGACCGTGGGTTTGATTCCCACTCTCAGTTGTATATTATCCCATCATTTGGTGTAGGTGTTTGCTTTTTTGAATATATCACCTGTAACACTGGAAGGAAAATATACATCTGAGCTGCATTTTCTCTTTTTATGTGTGCACTTGTCTCATACACACCAGTACTTTGTGTTTGACTTGCAGCTCTTAGTCTGATTGTCTAAGTAGTGTCTGCCAGAGGTCACTTTTGGATTTTTCATACTGATTGACTAAGTAGTTCAACATGCTAAAGCTATAACTTCTCTGTCACGTGACATGAAGGTTGTAGGTTTAATTTCCCAGTAGGTTAAATAATGTGGCATCACTGTGACTCTGGTTGGGCGTTTGTTGATTTTTTGAGTATAATACCTGTAATGTAACATATATGTGAAATACATTTTTTATCATCTGTACTTCTTTCTTCACCACCCTCTTTCTTGCAATTCTTTTTATTATATACATTTATTTATTAATTAATTGTTTTTAATTTTGTTTCTCTCCATTTATATCATCAAGAATTACACCCATTCCTCCAGAAAAGCCTGTCAGCCTAAACCAGTGTCAGCAATACCACTGCTACCACCACCCACAACATGTGTGTTTCAGTCAGATTCATGGGTATATCCCCAGTATCTAGATATATTTTCTTTGAGTCGGTACACCTTGGAGGTGGTACACATACAGACTGGGGATGTACAGGCAGAGCTTCCATGGCAGGGGGTGCAGGGTGTTGTCCCACTGCAAAAATTGTGTTATAGTTTGTCTTTAGTTTTTTGCTTTGTTCACAAGCATTTTTGTTAATGGGCAGTTGGCAGTGACTGCATGAGACTTAAGCAGATGGTATTCAAGATCATACAGTAGTTTATATTAATACACAACTGGACTCTTGGCAAGACATTACATGCAGACAAATCAGATTACTGCTGATGCTCTGAATAGTGCATCATTGCCAAATATTATTGGGAAGCTTGCCCCTGCTGTGGCCACTGGCTGTGATTACCTTAATGGAACTTGAAGGCTTTCACATCATTACATTCCTATTTGTCTGCTTTTGGATTTAGGTACTTCTGCAAGAATGTCAGCAGACAGGAATGGATTGTGTGTGTGTGTGTGTGTGTGTGTGTGTGTGTGTGTGTGTGTGTGTGTGTGTGTGTGTGTGTGTGTGTGTGTGAGTGCACACGCCTGTATAAAGTTCTATTAGAACTTAGACTTGTTCTTTGTATTAGGCTTCATTAATGGGGCAGACTTGTTTTTACTTCCTACATACAGACATCTGAAATATTATGTTGTTTACACCTTTGTAACAATTTCCCTTAATTCTTAGTGATTGCTAATTATTAAATGATGCTATAAAAAGAAGTTATGTCTTACCATAGCATTCCATCTGTGTTGTCGATCTTCACTAATCCTTGACTGTGAGCTCAGTTCCGAGCCTTGGAATGGACTCAACCATTATTTCAGCTTGTGCCTTCCAAAAACTCTCAAGCTCAACTCTATTCACAATGCCCCTCACCAAATTAACTCAGATCTTGTTTGTCATTTCGTAGTGCCAGATGTGTTCTATCCATGCTCTCGAGTTTTAATATTCTTCAAACTTTAAGTTAGTTTTTTTTCTTACTATCAATCTCTATCATTATTCTTTGGTTCTATCTTTACTACCTCACCCCTCTGGATATCCTTTAGCGTGTGCATGAGTATGTTTTCCTCTGGATATCCTTTAGGTATGAGTATGTTTTCCTCTCTTCCTTACTGTTAGGTAGTCTCAAGTGCCATTTTTGGTAATTTTTCCCCTTGTACCTTCGGGTAACATTTTTATACCATCGCTGGTAGCTTCCTACTTTTTCCTTAAAAAAAAAAAAGAAAAGAAAGAAATCTCTCCTTCTTACTTTTAGCCCATGTGTATGTGTGCATGTATTCGGGTATAAGGTGACCTTAGTTTTTAGATACGGCTGACAAATCCTCTAAAGGCACCTCTGGCTTTAAGAGGTACCAAAAGTGCGATTGAAAGATGCCAAACTCAGATGGATACACGCTTTGTGTGTATTGTCTTGGTGTGGTCCATCTGCAGGATGACTGTGCAATCTGTCATGGTTTCAGTTCCAGAACCTTGATCGAGCACAAGAATAAGTTAATTTTGAAAGACCTTCTTAAGTCTGAATTTGAAGAGGGAATATCTGATCCGAGAACAGAAGCCATCTCCTCCTTATCTTCAACTTCTTCTTACAAACCAAAAAAGAGGAGTCATTCGGTTCCAATGACTCCCTCAGAACCACCTTAGAAATTGGCCAAGTCTCCCACAATACCGACAGCTTCTTTGACACCAATGGGCCAAGATTTTCATCCCTCATTGCTGTCGGCACTGACCTCTTCGGTACCAGTATTGGTGCAGACAACTCTTTCTTCAGTGCCAACAGACCTCTCAGTGCCAAACAACCCTCGGGTAATAGTTTTACCACGTACAACCTACCCCCCTCCATAGATCCACTTGCAGACCATCCCCCCAGTTCTTTTTTGGAGAAACAGCCACCCAGGTCTCTATCAGCCTCCTCTATTCAGTCCACCAAGAATCTATCAGAGTCACTTATCATATGACTGGTGGACCAGCTCCTGACGGCGAGAGGATTACCTCCATCCATGGTTCCTAGCCTTGTTAGCTCTGGAACCTTGCCTTCTTCTACCATGATTCATATTCCTCCTTCAATGCCAGCTGAGCGATCGGAGTCCCTGGTGCCAACCTTCCTGGCGTCAACTGTTTCAGTGCCGGCCAGAGCACTTTCTCCAATACCAATAGTTACCCTAAGTTCTACTGGTTCCTTAGAACTGGAGACCTCCCTGGGTTGGGGTTTCATTGTCGATTCCATGGGGCAAGGTTCAACTTTGATTCTTTTGAAGCCTTACATGCCCCTCTGTGCATTGGCATATGTAAGCTCAGCCCTGGCTTCTATGTTGGGGGTGGCCTCCTTGGTGCAGGATGGGACCACGGTTCCAAAGGAGTCTATTTTGGTTCCGGGTTCCTGTTCCTCTCCAGAGGGGCCTGCCTTCCAGGCTATGGACAAGGCCTTACCCATTGCAGACAAACAGTCTATGCCTACCCTGTCAGACCATACAGCTAGTCCATCCCCTCGACCAGAGATTCCGCCAGTCTCTGCCCTTCAGGTTATGTCATCTTCAGAAACCTCTCCAGACCATCCCATCGAAGAAGTACATTCAAATAAAAAATGCAAGAGGAAGCAGGTGGACTCCCCTGATGAGTCCTTCACAGAAGATACTGATTTTGATGAAGGGAAAGGTTTGCTTAAGTCAACCCCTGAAGATGTTTCCTTTGAGGACATCCTAGAAATCCTTAAACAGAGGGGTGGCTGGGCTACCATTCAAGCTTCTTGAAAGGAATCATTATACCTAGAGGCTTTTCGTGCCCAGTTCTCTACCTCTTGGATTTCTCCACCCACTGACAATCTTATTAAGTTGATTGCTCAGCAGGCTTGGAAGATACCTGACACTATCGAACTGATCCCTAAGCGGCCTGATCACATTCTCTCTGCTTAAGTCTCATGCAGTCAGCGCCAACTGCCCCTTAACAAAAATGCCTGTGAACAAAGCAAAAAAACTACAGACAAAATATAACACAATTTTTGCAGTGGGACAACACCCTACACCCCCTGCCATAGGAGCTCTGGTAGTACATCCCCAGTCTGTATGTGTACCACTGCCAAGGTGTACCTACTCAGAAAAACTATATCTAGAGACTGGGGACATACACATGAGTCTGTTTGAACTTGAAGGAACAAACAGGCATTCAGCTGCAAGTGATAAGTACAAAAGCAACAGAAATGAGAGCAGCTCTAACAGAACTTGCTAATGTCTAGCAAAACTCTTGCTGTATAGTTGTGTGGCTTCCAATAGCAGTTTATAACAATGTCTCATTATCAGGTTTAACATTTGGCAACAGTGTAACATTATCAATAATAACATTAACAACTAATTTGCACTTGCATTGGGTATCTTGCTGAAAGTTCAAGCATGTAGCAATAAATGCAGACAAAAAGATAGAATTGTACTAGTACTGAAGATGCCAAAATCAGGAAATTACGAAACCATTCATGAATCCAAAAACTGTGTACAGATAAAGTCAAATTAATTTCCCCAGTAAATTACATTAATGAGATAATGCTATATCAGTCAGTGTTTCAGTAAAATATAGCACATTTTCGCAAGTAGCTGCAATAAACTGAGGCACTAAGTATGTAAAAGTATGTGAAGTTATGTTTATACGTATTTATTAATTAAATGTTTGAAAAAAAGACATTTTATTTCATTTAATTTTATTTTGAATTTGTTGACCAGAGTGGAGCACTGATGCAGACAGAAGTACAAAGGACAATATATACATATATAACGCGCACACACACACACACACACACACACACACACACACACACACACACACACACACACACACACACACACACACACACACACATCATTCCATAGATGCACAACAAATATACAGTCAATACAATGAATAACAACAACAGTAATTAGGCCAGGACAAAGTGTTATAATTAATATATCAGCAGTGAGAGCAGTTATACTAAATGTGAGATTTAGGACTGTGCTCTGTAGAAAAAGAATGAAAAAGAGGATGTGAAGTTATATGACTAGTGAGAGAACACTTGCACTGAACTTATGACTTAAGGTGAGCCTTTAGTTATGATCAGAATACAGGGTATGAGGAGTGATCTTTATGACAAGATAGAAGAGATTCCCATGGTTTCGGTCAATAGACAGAGAAGGTATGATCTGTACATTGAAGTCTGGTTTGCTGAGAGGTGGAGGCTATGAACTAAGGTTATGAGGTGGTCCTTTCCTGAACACTTTTGATGCAAGACAGGAGAAGGACTCATTATTAATGAGCTTGAATAGTTGTATGGCAAGTAAGAAATTATTACCCTATAAATAAAAAAATGTGGAAACTGTAAAATGTGAAAGAAGTATATTTTAAGTATTCTAATTAAACTTGGAAATAAAATACACATGTGCTTGGAATACAGTACTTATTTTATTATTGCTATAGGTTCTAATTTCTTAAATATAGGCTTTATATTGTTTTAATGCATAACAATTATAAGATGGTTATATACAGAAATTGCATTCATCTGTTTCTTTTTATTACTTTTATTTAGGACAGTTTTTAAGCTGGGTCACACCCTTGTGGAGTCTGCACGTAACATACCTACTTCACAAAATAATTCTGCTGCACCTGGGAGGTTTGTCACATCATATACTTCCTTTATTTTGAACTTTCTATGTGATTTGACATCTGAGGAAGATCTCTCTTTTAATGTATGTATGTATAAAATGGCCATAAATCATAAAGCAGTAACTGTCTGATAAGAGTTTTGAACATTGTAGTTAACAAAAGCAGGCTTCACGTAATTGCTTACTGAATTTCTGACTTTATTCTGAGCTGAAATATTCTTTCTTACCAGCCATTTCTGGTCCATTTCATGGCATTTCTTCTTTTCTAATGTTAATTGACTTTAAAAATACTTTTCTTGGTATTTTCTCCTTTTCTGATATTAAGCACATTTAAATACAAGTTTCTTAGCATTTTCTCCTTTTTTGGTATTAAGTACACAAATCATTGCATATCAGAGAATTAGACATTTTATTTATTTATTGATTGATTGATTGGATTGATTGATTTTCTGGATAAAATAAATAATGCTTCATTGTCCATGTCTTCACATAGCCTGCTTGGGCAATGTATCCAACTGTTTAGACTGCCCTGCTAGCTCCAGTTTTTGCTATGAGCAATATTTTATTCTGTCTCAAGTTTGGAACTGTCTTCTGACTTGATGCCTGCAGGCTAAGTCCAGCAACTCTGGCTTTTCCAATGCCAGAATCCTGAGACACATTGAAAGAGACTGTTAAATGAAACACTTTGACCTTTGACTCAGTTCTCCTTTCACACCCACAATTTGGAATAATGGCGATAGTATTGATACTACTGCATCCATCTGCTGTTCAGTCTTCCAAACCTCTATCCTTTCACTCATGAGCAAAACCTTAAGATACTGAAATTCCTGTATCTGATGTATGTGTTTCCTATTACCTGCAAGGAACATCTATTCTGGGAGAAAGTCATGGCCTCTGATTTAAAGATACTGATATTCATTCCATCTGCTTCACATGTAGCGTTAAACTGTTCCAATGCATGCTACAGAGGACTCTCACTCTAAACTAACAAGGCAAAACCATCTGTAAAAGTACAAAGCTGCAATCCACATATCTCTAAATTGAATCTATCTAAACCTTTGGTGTGCCATCATTTTCTGCCCATAAATACTACAAATAGTACGGAAGACAAAGCAAACACCTTTGGTGGAGTCCATGACCATCTTGAATGTTCTTCAACTTAACACATAATATTTACACCCCCATATACAAAGATGACATGGCATGCAGCAGCAGTAGTCATGGGAACCCATACTTCTACAGCATGCCCTTCAAATCATGTCAAGATATATAGTCACATGTTCTCTGGAAGTCCACAAAACATATGAAAACAGCAGTAGCGGCAGACTCCCACAAACCCTCCAGTATCTGTGCAAAGGCAAAGAGGTTTCTTTTTCTTTTTTTGCTTCTTTTTGGCTTCCCACAACTATCAGTGACCATCAGTTCCTGCCCTCATTCACTAGGTTTATTGGACCAGCCTTAGCTGCAGGATATTATAAATCCATGTCCAGGGCCAGTGAAGAGACTGAGGACACTGGTGCAGTGTCACATGGATGGGGGGAGAGTTTTTTCACTATTTTCCACCCCATTAATATGCCTTAGTCAGCATCCCCAAAGATGTGTTATCCAGTGGGTATCAACACTGAGCTGTCTCTACCTCCAGTGTAAAGATAGCATAGTATTCATAATCTCAGCCTATTCCCTACAGCAGGGTTGTGATAGAAAGGAAAATATTACATTCAGGTAGCAGTTACACAACCTACAAGATAAAGCAAGAAAAATGTGAGTTAGTGTTGAAAATGGGTGATCTGAATGCTCATCCCAGGGCAGACAGAACAGAATATGAGGACTGTCTGGGTCCATATAGATGGAACAACATGAATAAAGAAGGAAAGACCATTCTAGAATTCTGTCTGGTAAATGTTTTTATGGTGGCCAGCACATGGTTTAACAAGGGAGACAGAAGATCACACACAAGAGTAACCAATATGCAACTTAGGCCAATTTCCTCCTATTAAGGAAAGGGCATTGGGGTTGAATTAGAGATTGCAAAGTCATCCCAGGTGAAACAGCTGGCCCACAGCATGCCCACTAACAGTTGCAAGCAGTGGTCAGGGTAGGCTCTAAGGTCAACAGAGACTAGACAAAATACCTGGAAGTTGACTGGAGCAAAAACACAAGAGTTCAAGGAAACACTCAGGGTGCTAGCACTTCCAGAAGAAGAAATAGGTGACAGTGTCTCAAAACCACATGTGTGAGGACAATAGAAAATATATGCGTCTGAGTCAGGAATGGAAATAAGGTGCTTAAGGAAAGCTGGTGGTGGAATTCAGAATGTATTTATTTATTAGAGGTCCAGATGCCTTTATTTAGAAATCCAGGATGTTATCAAAAGAAAGAAGGAATGTAGGAATAACTGGGAGAGTCAAAAGATGGATCAGGCTAAGGAGGAATATGGGAGGGATAGGTTTATCTCTTTGAGGATATCACTGCTCTGGAACAGACTCACCATCCACATAAAACAAAACTTATCCCTTTCCATATTCAAGCATAACTTAGATCTATGGATAGGTAATAGAAGATTTACCCCAGGACTGCCCTTTGTACTACTGATGGACAGAGAAAGCTCCTAAATGCTTTATCCCATGCATTGGTCCCCTCAAATTATCTATAGTATGATCCCAGTTATTCTCACTATAGGCAATAAATAATTACTGAACATGTGATGGGTAAGACCAATCTACTACTAGACAGGATAGGTTAATTCAACCACCAAAAGGGAAACTGTCTAGGCTTAAAATCGCCTACAAGGGCAGCTAGCCTAGTACTTACCTATGAACCTATGGACCTGTCTAGTTAATACCAATCCCTCATCTTCTGAAAAGGATGGGAAAGCTTTTGATCGATGTGGGAAAAATGTATTCTTCTGCAACACGTAATTCTTAGAATTATGAACTGTCAAGATCATATGTTAAAGCTTATGCTTGCCTCTTTTGGGAACATGAGGAACATTATGGCATCTGTTTCCTTTTCTAAGAAAAAAATCATATTTGTGTAACTTGATTGCTTCTTTGTCTCAAGTGGTTATCCACTGTTTCAAATGTGCTTGCAATTCAGTTGATGCCACTCACAGGGCTGCTGCCACTGAAACTGCTATGAGGAGGTTTGCTTGATTTTGTGCTTGAAACGTTCCTGAGGATGTTAAAGCTGAAAGTTTGAATTCTTCCTTAGACAGAGAGTGAGTTTTTGGACCACCTGCTACAGAGGCCCTTAAAAAGTGTGATGAGAATTAAACTGATTCATGAAATTTCACAGATTATTTAGCCTTTCATCTCTATATTTTTTAAGGGGCTTAATGCTACCTGTACGATATTTTTCAAAAAGCAAAACAAAAAAAGAAAACACAGCAAGCTGCTGGTAATCAGACATTTAAAAGACAATTGCATGGAAATTCCAAAAAGAAACGAGGAAACCCCTGGAATAAAGGACAGTCTAACAAGTCTAAATGACTGTCTACAAGACTCCCTTCCTCTTTCCCATTCTGGCAAACATTTAATCCTTCCAGCAAGTCTAAACCTCCCTTTCTATCTTTGGCAACAAATAGTTTCAGAAAAATGGGTTCTGACAGTAATTCATCAAGATTACAGATGGCAGTGAGATTCTCTCCCTTCTTTCCAAGGGATTCCCTCTCATTCACCAGATTAACATCCTGTCATTCAGCACCTGCTGACTCAGAGGGTGATAGAACTGGTCCCGCCTCTTCATCTAGGAGGACAGCTTAATTCAAGAATGTTTCTGGTGCCAAAGAAAGAATATTCATGGAGACCTGTTCTGGATCTTTCCTTTCTAAACCAGTTTGTGATTAGTGCCCAATTTCAAAATGTTATTCCTTCACAACTTGTTGCCTCTCAGTCTTTATTTGAGTTTTCTGGTGACAGCAGCTTTAAAAGATAATTATTATCATGTTCCTATAGATTCTGACTTCAAATGTTTCTTAAGGTTTCTGTGTATGTATCATACTGTTAGTTCTCTGCATTACCCTTTGGTCTAACCAGTGCTCCAAGTTTTTTTGCAAGGTGTCTAGCTCCAGTGCTTGCTTACTGCAGACTGCAAGGTGTTGACATTTTTCCTTATTTAGATGAATTTGCATATCTTTGCGTAGTCTTTTTCAAAGTGTCAGGAATCTCTCGCTTGGGTGAGAGATATCAGACTGGGGTTCCAGGAAAACATACAAAATCTCGTTTAATTCCTTCTAACAGGATTGTTTTCCTGAAATGTCTCCTAGATACTTCAGTTCAAAGAGCTTTTCTTCCACAGGAAAAATTATACTCATATCTAGATCTTTTCCAGACTTTTTTCACTCAGACTACTGTCTCAGCCCTGTAGTTTTTTAGGATTCTAGGTCTCAAGACATGTATGATTTTCATGGCAAGACACCACCTGAGAAAAATTTAGTGGTATCTAAAATCTGTATGGTTCCCAACATCAGCATACCCTAGCATTCCAGATTCCAGTTTTTAGGGTTGTGAGAAGGAAAATGTTTTGGTGATGAGACCAGTCTTATCAGACTCAAGTCTCCTATTTTCCCTTCCAGCTCCAGCACAGTCTGTAACAAAATGTGCCTCAGATTTTGCTTGGGGAGCAGTATCTAGTAGATAAAACTAAGGGGTCTTTGGAACCAAAAAGACAGACCAAAACACATAAATGTAAAAGTGATGTTAGCACTTATGAACACTCTCAACTCTTTCACTCATCTGTGGTCCCCAGGACAGTCAGTCATAAGTGTTCACAGACATTACATTGATGCGGAACATAAGCTGGGGCCAGATATTACCCTCTGCACTGACTAGCCATTGTAGGCCAGGATATAGCATTTCAGCACAGTCTCATTCCACAAGCATCCTACATACCATATGAGCAATCCTATGTGGCAGACAAGTTGAACAAGACCAAGGAAAACCCTCACAAATGGAAATTGAATCAGAGAGCTTCCAGCAACTGGTCCAACTGTGAGGAACACCTCTTATACATCTTTTTGCCTCCAATCACAACAGTCAGATGCAAAATTTTACTACAGGACTTCAAGCAATAAGGACTGGAAAACAAATGTTTTTTTTTCTTTTCTTTTCCTTGGGCAGGAATGTTTCTGTATGCTTTTTCACACTTTCCACTAATAGCTAGGATCATTCTCAAGATTCAGAAGGACTGTCCAAAGATTATAGTGGTGACTCCCATCTGGCTCAGGCAACAGTGGTTCTCCCTCTATTGGAAATGGCCAAGAGCAACTACCACAAGCTTCCTCACAGACTGGACCTACTCACACAGGGTGAGGGTGTTTTTGGTGCATCTTGACCACAAGCAACTACAACTAACTGCTTTTGTGATAGTCTTAATACTTATTAAGCACTTGATGTGCAACAGACTTTAAAGGAGGCAAGAAAATCTGCTTCTAGAAAATCATATATTACTAAATGAAACAGATTTCCTAGGTGATGCCAAGACAAGATCCAGGACCGTTTTAAGGTTAGTGTTGCTCTAGGTCTGCATTATTAGTGTTACTATCCTCTGGCTTGTCTTGCTCCTTCATCAAGGTTTGTTTATCAGTCATTTCGGCATATCTGCCCACTGATCCTCCTCTTTCAATGCATTCTCATGTCGAAATGTTTTGGAAGGAGGTTTTTGCCTAACAGACCCCAAAGAAAACTGGTGGTCCCTCCTCAGGATCCTAATTTTGTGTTAGGAAGGCTAACACTTAACCAGCTAACCTGACTGACATGAGGTTCTTAACATGGAAAACAGTTTTATTGACTGTGTTGATCTCTGCAAGAAGGTTATCTGAGTTTCAAGCTTTTATAGTGAGTCAGCCCTATCTCATTTCCCACTGGAACAGGATTTCTTTGAGACCTTGGGTGGCACAGTAGTACAGGTCAGTATTACCACATCTAAAACCCAAGTCAGCGAACAACTGTTCGCCGACCAATAAACAGTGAACTGTCATTTCTGTGAATGGCCACTTCAGTGCATTTTTTTCCTAGAGAAAAAAATCGCTTGGCCAAGTAGAAACAAACAGTATTCCAAACCTATCAAAGTGAGGAGCTGTGTCCCACACCCCCCCAACTAAATATACCAACTCTGAGATTGCACTACAGTGGGAAAAGGGGCAAATTCATGATGATGGCAAAGTGATTTTTTTCTCCTAGGAAAAAATTCAATATAGTGGCTATTCACGGAAATGACAGTTTGCTGTTTATTGGTTGTCGAACAAGCTTCTGCTGACTTGGGTTTTCGATGTGGTAATATAGACCCAAATGTTGCAGGAGTTAACATTGTTGTCTCACAGCAAGAGGTTCTTTGGTTAGATTCTCAGCTGGGATGCCTTCTGTGTGGAGTCTGGATGTCTTCCTTGCATTCGTGTGGGTTTCCTTCGGGTACTCCGGTTTCCTCCCACTTTCCAAAGAGTTTCTCCCCGGAACTGTACAGAAAATAGGCTCTGTTCTAGTCGAACTTTCCTGGTCAACAAATGTTAAATAAGCTAATCCTTATTTTATGCCTAAAGTGGTATTCAAGTTACTTTAAGCCAAACTATCCATCTCCCTGTTTACTTTCCTGAACCCAAGAATGAAGGAGAAAGGATACGCCATACCTCAGTTGTCCATAGACATACTGAGTACTTTCTTGACAGAAAAGGTATTATCCTGATCTCCTTCATGTACCTTCTTCTGAAAATGGTGTACTTTCATGATGAAGAAGATGATGGCCTAGGAATCATGACTGGAGTGGGATTTCTGCATCATGGCTACTCATGAATTAGTGCAACACAGATACCAGTGCAGTTCTCCAGCATGAGCTTGCAACCTTGAGTTGTCAGGTCTGAGAATAGGCAGTAAGCTGTGTCTTATGCCACTGATACACCACAGCAAAACATAGTGGTTCATAGACCTGCGTGGCTTCTGGTTAATCTGCCTATGAGCTGCGCATATACGTATAAACTTGCATAGGCCTGAAGGCATACTGCCGTGTCCTAAGCTAAGTCTCACATGTTTAGACAGATATATTGCATGGACCAGATTCAATAAAGCGTACACTAAGTGTACATGATATGTACTGAATAAAATTATTATCACATTTTTTGTGCTTTCTAGTCACTTAGAAAGATTGCACTAACCCCAGGATTCACAAAGCTGAAACTTGCATGGAATATGGCCCCCAATCAATCCAGGAATGTGCTGTTTTAACATGCACGAGCCTGCCTACACTGTTCCTGCACAGAAAGCCCTGCAGTATGCTAATCAGCTCATTTGCTGGTGGAAACCATCCAAATGAGCTGAATTAGTGATTCAGGAAGTAGGCAGGTCTCCATGCAGGAACAGTGTAGGGCTCAGAAATGTACTCGGCTACTAGCTGAGTACATTTCTGCAAAGTAGAAAATGGAGGCATGACAGCCACAAATAAAGCATGTATTCCATGTATTAGGCATGCCAATGGCCAAATATATGGCCATTGGCATGAAAAATAGTTAATTTTCTTGAAAATAAAAGGTTATTTTTGGCTGATCTCGGACATTTAAGCATAGGGCAGCGGCACGCAAATAGGATTGTGCCGAAAATACAAAAAAAAAAGGGAAAAAATCAAGTTTGAGCAAAATCCGCATTTTGCCATAACAGTCAATGGCATGGAGAATGAAAACAATACCAGGGAATAGTGGTTGCTAAGGGGAAAGGCTCAGTGTAAGTGTAGTAACTCAGGAGTAAGGCAGTTGTGTATGCAAATGAGGGGTTTATACTAAATCACAATTGTTTTCTAAGTGTCAGACTGCACCTAACTGTGTAGGTGATCCAACACCATGGTGTAGACAGGAGGAGCAGCTAACATGAAAAGGCGGTGTGTCATGATTGCTGTAAGCACATTGGAGCTCAGTGGCCTGTGTTTGCCCTTAGCTAAGCACAGCTAAGGCAGGGGGTGTGTCCGAGGCTGTATTTCCTTATTCCATAAAATGCAGTGCATGTTCGCGTTAAGGAAGGGCCAGTTCTGCTTAAAACTGTTTACTTTAGCTAAACGGGTGTGTGCAGCATGCACCGGGCCTAAAACACAAAAAAAAAAAAAAACCCCACAGGGGATAGCAGAACTGTTGACATTTGAGCAATGGGAATGCATGGCACACATCAGGGCTTAAACAGGGAGAAGATGAGAAGGGGAAACTGCAGAAGGAAGCAATCAAGGAGAACAAGCATGTCTGACATGTGGAATGTATCAGAATCAGCCAATTACACAGGCAGCAGGCCCGCACGCTACTATAAACTATGCAAACACCTTTCAGTCTGTTTTTTCCCACAAACCCTACACCACTGGTGTACACATTCAGGGGAATTTTAAACTGACAAATCTAACAAAGCATATTAGGGGCTGCTGTTGCTCTGATCTATCAGTATGTGCTAGACACTGAGGGTGGTGAGGAGGAAAATGCTGACAACCAACTCAGACTGAGGAGGAGGAGAAGAGTGTTAAGACCCAGGGTAACCTACCAGGGGCTACATGATCTAGAAATAGTAGAGTGATACAGGGTGGACAGGGACATACTTCAGGAACTTGTTGAGCTGTGAGGGCCTCACCTCAGAGCCAGAACCAACAGAGGGGAACCCATCCCAGTGGATAAAAAGGTATGTGTAGCCTTAAGAATACTAGCTACAGGTACTTTCCAAAACCAACTGGGGATATCATGGGGGTCTCACAGGCATCTGCGTCCAGGGTACTCCACCAATTCCTGGATTCCATGAGACCACATCTGAGCACATTCACTTCCCCAGTACCCGTGAGGAGAGGACCAGCAATATGTGTCTCTTCCACCATGTAGCAGACTACCCAGAGATACTGGGTGCTATAGACTACATGCACACCCACATCAGAGCACCACCTGTTGAACGGGGTAGGATCTACATAAACCACAAGGGCTTCCCCTCCATCAACTGCCAGGTTGTGTAGAATGCCCTGGGCATTATCATGAATGTGTGTGCTGGCAGCCCTGGAAGCTATCACGACTCTCACATCTGGCATTCGTCACAGCTGTACCTGGCATTTGCCAGTGGGGACATCCCATATGGCCAGCTTGGTTGGGGATGCTGGCTATGCACT
This sequence comes from Protopterus annectens, assembly GCF_019279795.1. NCBI lineage: Eukaryota > Metazoa > Chordata > Ceratodontiformes > Protopteridae > Protopterus > Protopterus annectens. The sequence continues at coordinate 1,959,215,726 of NC_056731.1, forward strand.
GGAGCTGTGGCTGATGACACCCATCAGAAATGCACACACACCCACACAAGAACGCCATAATGAGGCACACACACAAACCAGGATCATTACAGAGCATGTGTTTGGGATGCTCAAGTCACGGTTCTGCTGCCTTGACATATCCGGTGGAGCCTTGCAATTCTCTCCAGCCACATGTGCGCACATGTTCATAGTATGTGCCATGCTACACAATATGATCCTGTGGAAACAGCTGCAGCAGAAACAAAATGGGGAAGGGCCACACAGCCCCCCACCATTGCCATGGCCTCCACAGGCACAGAGTAGCTCCGAGGAGGAACATCCTGAGCCTGCCCCTATAGGCAGATGGATGCATGCCCAATATGCCCTGGCCTTGGCAAAGAGGCAATGCATAGCACATGCACTGACACTGTAGGGCCCCAGGGACTGATCTCTCTCTCTCTCTCTGACTCTCACACACAATAAAATGGATGCCAAACATCACACCATCTATACCTGACCATGTATAAGCAGTGTATTGCGTGCATCCAACATAGTCAGCCCTCAAGCACCCCCCTCACAACAGCTGCAGGCATAAAGTAAGCCGGTCTCTTTAACAAAATAAATGAATGGAGTGGAATTTTCTGATAACATATCTATGGTATAGATCAAGCATGTAAGAGAATGGGGTGGCTAACTGGGATAGCAGTAGACAACTGACAGCTCTAAGGGAGAGCAGGTAGTGTATCCAAAATATTGCCCTACCCACACCATGTAGTACCACCCTAGTTGACAAATACCACTGCAGTATATGTGGTGAGCCAAATAACTGGGGGGATCATAGGTCACATGCATGGATATCAAAGTGGGGGTCCCATACCCACCACCTACCTCACACAACAGATCAGCTGTAGAAAACCATACATAAATGCCTGGCAAAGGCATCCACAAGGCAACATCCATGAAATCCCCACTCACAGACTTTTACACAGTAATATCACAGCAGGTCTGGCAGTGGTAGTATGGCTTTGAAAGGTAAGAAGTCTGAAACTACAAATGTCTATGCCAGAACAAACTAACCTGTGGTTGATACTGTTATGCTTGTAGTCTGAAAGATATGGCACACCACTATGCTAAATGGGACCAAAATGTTAAGCAAATATCAGCACAGTCTGTGCAGATGTGTATTGTGTACAGTTTTGCCCCCCCCCCATAGTCCCATAGAAATGCAACAACATGTTCCTAGCCTTAAGCAGCATCCAGCTGTCACCCAGAGTGATGGCACAATAGTAACAGAACGGAATTGTCAGTAACACCTACAGTCAACTTACTAGTGCCATCCCAGGGGTGTCTTCTGCCGGCAGCCTGGGAACATATGATCATCAGAATGCACTGCCTTGCTACAAATGGCCTGCATCTGTCACACCTGGCCTACAGGCCTCTGGCAAATGCCTATGCCTCACCCACAGTGCCCTGTTAGGGAGTGGCATGGGGTCCATAACAACACCAACATAACACAGTCCACAAAATGCAAAGAAAGGCCATGCTGATAAGTGCTAGGAGCAAACCTGCCAGACTCAGGAAGCCAGAAATCTGGGCAAAGCCATGAGTAATGGGGTGATGAAGGTCCAAATAGAAGGACACCTGTGAAATACTGCTCTAATAATGTTATAAAGCTGATGGAATGATTTGTATTACCATGGAATGTCTAATGGGTATGAAGTCTGAAACTGCAATGGCAACTGTCAGTAATATCTGACTTCAGCCCTGAGTTACTTGAAAAACACTTTTGCTTGAAAACCACACTTGTTTGGGTAACCAGCAAGATATATGAGTCACGGGTGTAGACATTCTGTGATACTCTGTACAGTCGACAGGCAGGACTAGGAGTTTAAACATGGGAATGCACTCACTGCAGGCAGGCCTAACCCTGGAAGATGGTGACATGCCTGCTCCCACAGAACCCTGGGCCACAGCCATGGGAAGTAACACACCCCTCCCTGATCAATCATCCTATGCAACATCCTGAACCCAACATGTGACCATCCAAGCAAAATGAGGTGGGCCATACATATATGTGTGATAAACACACCTCCAGGCTGGTTAAATAGTCTGACAGATAGAAGACCCTCCAAATGCAGTCAGCCATTGAGGAGAACCCAATGCAAAGTACTGGTAGCTATAGGCAAGCATATCTGCCCAGGACACACTCCTCCCACATATCCTATCCCTACAAATCTATCTGGTGTCTGCATGTCACCCTGAGGCTGTCTGACATATTACCCAACTGTGGACTGGAAATCAGACCAGGACAGAACATAAATGCACAGAGATTCCACCATTGTAATATATCACCAAGGTTCTGGACTATTTCCACAGCACCAGCAGTCAATTGCTTGTAGACACACCCCTCAACAGGCTGGATTGTGCAAGAATGCATAGCATTGGGCCGATAAACCTGATATGTGCATCATCCATCCTGTATTCCTCTGGCAAATCACTGTGATGATCTGAGGAGGTATGTCACAAGGTACTGAAACAATGCATGACAGTGTCAAATGGCATATATGACAGATGTCTGCTAAAACAAGCCCTGTAACCCTAGCAACCCATACATTACTGAGAGAATTTGTCACAATCATTGTATGGCCCACTGTCCCCACATTTTGATTTGCTATCTCCAGATATCCAGCACCAACAGGTTGAGAGGTATGGCTGTAGCACAAAACAAAACAAACTGGAGTACAACAATCCCTGAAGTCCCACATGTACTATAGAAGGACACACTGAGGATGTTCATACACTTAGACAAATGTCAGTAGGATCTAGGAATGAACAGGCCTTCCCCACCCAGTGCACTTCCCATTGCTCACCTTAGCAGTCCTGAAGATGTCTGTCACCATAGAAGTCACTTTTGTTAAGTCCAGTCCCATAAGCTCTGTGGCGCATGTGATAACTGCATAACACTATGGTACAAATAACTAGTTAGGTAGGAGTTCTAATCTCAGTCCTGGTAAATGTAAAAGTGTGTGTGTGTGTGTGTGTGTGTGTTCACAACTAAAAGCTTTTGGGTCCATTCATACCCAGTGCACTTCCCCTTTCCCTTCTTTAGCAGTCCTGCAGATATCAGTCATCTTAGAAGTGCCTTCCGTCAGGCATCAGCCCCATAAGCTCTGTGTTGTGTGTGATAATTGCATAACACGATAGTACAAATAACTAGTTAGGTAGGAGTTCTAATCATAGTCCTGGCAATTGTAAAAGTGTTTGTGTGTGTTTACAACTAAAAGCTTTTGGGTCCATTCCAACCCAGTACACTCCCCCTTTCCCTACATTAGCAGTCCTGCAGATATCAGTCATCTTAGAAGTGCCTTCCATCAGGCCTCAGCCCCATAAGCTCTATGATGCATGTGATAACTGTATAACACTATAGTACAAATAACTAGTTAGGTAGGCATTCTATTCTCAGTCCTGGCAAATGTAAAAGTGTGTGTGTATGACAGTTGTGTGTGCAAGACTGAGAGAGTTGTGTGTTTGTTTGTTTATAGGTGAAACAGTTTTATACCATTCACACCCACAACACTTCACACTGCCCCACCTTACCAGTCCAGATGATATCAGTCTCTTATCAGCAACTTTGGCCAGCTGTCAGCCCTGCAAGCTCAGTAGTGCATGTAATAAATGTTTAACACTATAGTACAAATGACTAGTTTGGCAGGGGTTCTACTCTTGCATCTGGTAAATGTGTGTGTGGGTATGTATGTTTGTAAGCAGAAGTATTATGATATGTTTCCCACCCACTGCCCTGCTTTATCAGTCCTGCTGAAGTAATTCCCCATATCAGCACCTATGGCCAACTCTCTGCCGAGTAAGATCTGTAGCGTGTGTAGTAACTGTGTAACACTATGGTACAAATAACTCATTAGTTAGGGGTTCTACTCTCACATCTGGCAAGTGTGTGTGTGTGTGTGTGTGTGTGTGTGTGTGTGTGTGTGTGTGTGTGTGTGTGTATGTGTGCCTGTTTGTAGGACAAAGTATTTTGATAAGTTTAACACCAACTGCACTACTTTCAGTCCTGCTGTTATTCCCTTTATAGGTTCATAAGTATGTAGTAGGCTAATGGCCCAGGAGCCTTTACAAGCCTAGCACATAGAAAGGCCCTGCCACTGTACCACCCGATGTTACTTCCCAGTGCCTGTATCAAGTATAGCCACTGCAGTGATCCTTGGGTTGAACTATCTGTTACCCATCCACTAATCAAGATTTCTTTGGAACAGGGTCAGCTAGGTGCTGTGCATGACATGTATGGGAAGTGTATTCCAGGGCATGTGCAGTCTCTTGGTGAGGGACCTGCCCACCAGCATGTTGTGGTGATTGTGGTACTGAGGTAGAGGTCTCTGCAGTGTGTGGTGTGGATGGATTTATATGTAGCATTTCTAAAACAGCTGGGTCAGACATGGCTTTGTAAGTCAAGCACAGATAGCTGCTAATTAGGTGATATGAAACAGAGAATAGCTTGGGTCTTCAGAATCTGTCTGTGTAGAATGTGTGTTTAATGCCTAGGAACCCCTTTGTTAGGTGCTTCTGTGGCCTCTCCAGTTGTAGAAGGTGTCTAGTGAGGTACATGGCAAATGGGTCATAATACTTGAGGAGTGGTCTAATGAAGGAATAGTAGACAGAGATCATTACCTCTGTCCTCCTGGATGCAAAACCCTTGGTAATGCAGTGTGCCATATATAAGGACTTCCTGACCACAGTGGCAGTGTGGTGCTTGAAGGAGAAGTTGCTGTCAGCCTGTCTCCCTAGATCTGTTATAATGCCTACAGTATTCATTGAGCTCCCATTGATGTGTTACTTACTGGAAACTGAGTGTTTTACTAAAGGGGATGATGATGCATTTTGTGGTGTTAAGCTTCTGACCATGGTTTCAACACCACCCATTGGTCTCAGTGAGGCCTTTCTGTAGGATGTCTGCATCATTTGTGGAGTTCATGACAGCTCCCAACTTGCAGTCCTGTGTGAACTTGGTAAGCCAGAGTTCCTCTGTGTTGGACTGGACTCCTGAGAAGTAGATGCTGGACAGGACACTATCCAGTACTGATCCCTGTGGGACTCCACTCATGACTGCTTGCCAGTCTGACTTGGAGTTTGCCACTATCACACTGTGTGTTCTGTGAACCAGTTTGCAAACCACCCACTGATATAAGGGTTGATGCCTAGTTTGTTGGGTTTATTAATAATTCCTGACTGAGGAATGGTATCAGAAGCCTTGGCCAGATTGAGGTAGGCTGTATGCAGTGGGCAGTGCCTTATTGTCATACACAGCTCTAGTGACTCACTCAAAGACATCAACCAGGTTGAGCAGACATGATCTGCCATTCACAAAAGCCAAACTGTGTGGGGTCCAGAGTTAGGAGATCACCCATATCTTGGTCAGTCAGGTCCCTGATGATGTGGTCCATAACTGTACATGGTAGACTTGTCAGGCTAAGGGCCCAATAATCCCCAGGGTCTGTAGATGCTACCCCTTTATGGAGAGGGATGACTGTAGCAGTGTACCATTTTGAAGGGACAAAGCCTGAGGTGAGGCTGTGACTGACCAGGGCACACAGATGTGGTGCCAGGTATCTTTGTATGTCATGTAAAACAAAGCCACAGATATGTTGGGGTCCCATGGAAGCTGCATTCTTGCCTGTAGACAATGCAGGTCTAACCTGGCCTGCAGTAATGCTGGGCACCTGGCATTCATCTGCCATTGTGATTGTCCCCTTTGAGAGGAGAGAGGGGTAAAGCTGGCACTGAATGTGTTGCCAAGACTGTGGCCAATATCTGTTGTCTCAAGATAGGAATTAGCATTGTGCAGTAACTCACAGCAGTTGTGGTTATTGCTGTGGAGGTTGTTGATATAAATATCAAAGGTTTTTGTGATTGTCGTCAGTGTCTGCTGCAATTCTGCCTTCATAGCTGCCTATAGGTGATTCCATGAGGGATCCCAGGTTGTGTTTGAGGCTAATAATGGGTTTCACCAGTCTTTGGACACCACCTTTTTCTGCAACAGTGTCCTCCTTCTGTTGTACACTTTAGTAATGGCAGGGGACCATCACATTGTCTTCCAGTGTTTGGAGGACAGTGTCTGGGTTCTGTTGGCTATGGCTAGTACCATGCATTCATGTACATGTTTGTGCAGTGCATATGTGCATGATTTGACAGTCATGCAGCAATTTCCTATTGGTATGGGTGCAGTGAAGTCATCCACCCTGTTTTATGACTGCAAAGTCAGCTTTGAAGAGGTTTTGCAAGGTGGTTACCTTTGTGGGGGGTGTGGGTGAGATGTTGAGCTCCATGTTGATTACATCATGTTTGGATCTGACCAGGTAGGGATTGACAACTGTGGTCAAGCAACAGTCCCATATGTAAGTAATCAACACAGGTCAAGGTTGTTGCATCTTCTACTGGCAGTCAGTATGAGCCGGTCCATGGTATTGGAACTGATGAATTCCAGGAAGCATTGGGCCAGTGTACTGGTGATTGACTACTTTCCCCAGGTGATGGAAGGGTAGTTGATATATCCTACTATGTCAATGTTGAGTTGGACCTTCATAGATGCCAGGGTGTTGAGGAATGTGCATTGATAGTCTAGGGACATAGATGGGGACCAAAAGCAATCTATAGTGTGGATTGCACTATTCCTCAAAGTCTGTTTTACCGGAAGTACCTCTGATGCATTATGCTGGAATACTAGTCTGGAGGTGTGCATATCCATTATGAATATGGAGACAACACCTCCTGTGGAGGTGTGGTCCATGTGTGGGGGCTGACAGCTGTGGAATGCATCATAGCCTGTTAGTGCAGGGCTGCTGGCTGCTGCTGTGAGCCACGTCTCCATTACAGCACAAATGTCAATGTCCTCCACTCTGAGGATTGCTTTGCGTGACTGCACCTTGACAGTTAGAGGTCAACTGTTGAGCAGTATGACCCTCAGGTTGCATACATGTCTAGCTGTTATGGTAGTAATTTGATTTGGAACATTTCCTAATAAGGCACTATAGGGGTGGCAAGACACTTACCCTGTACCTGGAAACCCAAGGCTGAAAGATTTAGGACATCTCTGGCAAGGCATTGAGGTCTGTCAATCATTTTATCCCAAGCTGAGAGATACTGGATCCCCTAAGAATGACAACACACAACACAAAAGCCAATGTTGCAGTCAGTTATCTGTTGATAGTACTGCAGCATCAATATGGGTGTCAGCAGTATACTGCTCAGGGATACTGTCACACCTGCCTGGACCACTTAATCCAAGAGTTCAACCATGTCTGTTATCATGTAGTCCAGGGAGGTGTGTCTCAGATCATTCACACCCACATGGATGATGACAGAGTGATACTTGTAGTTGTTGTGGAGTGGCCTAACTGGGTGTGTCATGTGTTGGATGTTAGCATGTGAAAGACAGTTCGCTGTTACCTCCTCCATAATCAACTTGATGAGTGGGACATCTGTGTGCCGTAGTACTGAGTCACCCATGATCACTGTATTGTGCAAGGTGGTTCGCCTTAGAAGCTTAGGTTGAGGGGCACACTGTGTAGGTGACATATATGTCCTTTGGCATGTGCTATGTCATGGTGTCGGAGTGGGTGTCTGTCTTGCTGGTCTGTGCTGTTTGTGTAAATGTCCATCGAGTGACTCTGTGAAGGTGGGTGTGTGGCTTTTCAGTGTATGTCATGGCTGTCATAGTGGGTGTTGTAGTAAGCTATGTGTTACACACGGTGTGGTGCAGGTGTTGATTTTATCCTCTTGACCAGCTAGTACAGTCTTTGCTGGAGAGTGCATATTTTCACATTTGGTGATATAGGGGTAACTCACTGGTCTGAGTGTTTGGAGTTTAGAGGAGAGGGTTGTCTGTGTACATGAGGCAGTTGCAACAGTGCCTCAGAATGGACAAGGGCACCAGGTTAATGGGTGAAAGCACAGAAAACTGCACTTCAATCATGCCAGGAGGGGTGGTCATAACTAGTACATACTAGGGCTAATTCCGTGATGAACAAGTACTGCTGATGGCTCCCAGGTGTGATACACTTATTGATACAATCACCTGTTGAAGTGCAAAGCTATAATGTTATTTGAAGTGCAAGACAGAAAGAACTAGCAAGATGTAAGGGAGAAACTGAAGGCAGACTTCCTGCCACCTGTAATACTTCACCTCAGCTGTGCAGTTATCAGCACCTTTGGCCATTTGTAAGTCTAGTATGCTCTGTAGCGCATGCAGCATCTGTGTAACACTATAGTACAGATAACTGGATAGGCAGGGGTTCTAATCTCAATATTGGCAAGTCTGTGTGTGTGAGAATCATGTGCTGTGTGGGTTATACCATTTTTGACTTGTGTACCACCCGTTACACCCCCCCTCACTCCAATTTACTAGTCCTGTAGATATTATTCACCTTAGAAGCACCTTTGGACTAGGTGAAAGTGTATAAGCTCTGTGGTGTGTCTGATAACTGTGTAACATTATAGTAGACATAACTAGATAGGCAGGAGTTCTAATCCCAATACTGGCAATTGTGTGTGAGTGAGAATCATGTACTGTGTGGGTTATACCATTTTTGACTTGTGCACCACCCTTTACAGTTCCCTTCACTCCAGTTTAGTAGCCCTGTTGATGTCATTCACCTTAGATGTACCTTTGGAGTAAGTGAAATTGTATAAGCTCTGTGGCTCATCTGATAACTGCATAACACTATAGTAGAAATAATTAGATAGGCAGGTGTTCTAATCCCAATACTGGCAAGTGTATGTGTGTGAGAATCATGTACTGTGTGGGTTATACCATTTTGACTTGTGTACCACCCTTTATACTTCCCCCACCCTACTTTACTACTGCTTTTGTTGTCATTCACCTTAGAAGTACCTTTGGAGAAGATGAAATTGTGTAAGCTTCGTGGCACGTCTGCTAATGGCATAATACCATAGTACAAATAACTAGAGAGGCAAGAGTTCTAATCTCAATAGCAGCAGGTCTGTGCATGTGAATCAGATACTGTGTGGCTTATACCATTTTGATATGTGTACCACCCCTTACACTTCCCCCACCCTACTTTACTAGTGCTGTTATCATTTACCTTAGCAGTACCTTTGGAGAAGGTGAAATTGTGTAAGCTTTGTGGCACATCTGCTAAATGCATAATACCATAATACAAATAACTAGATAGGCAGGAATGCTAATCTCAATACTGGCAACTGTTAGTGTGAGAATCATGCACTGTGAAGCTTATATCATTTTGAGTTGTGTACCACCATACTCATCCTAATTTAGTAGTCCTGTTGATGGCATTCACCTTATAAGTACCTTTGGATAAGGTGAAATTGTGTAAGCTCCATGGTGTGTCTGATAACTACATAACACTAGAGTATACATAAATAGATAGGTGTGTGTGTGTGTATGTGTGTGTGTGTGTGTGTGTGTGTGTGTGTGTGTGTGTGTCTGTATACCACCTCCTGATGCCATTACTTTATATAGTGTGGTAATGGCATCTGCCTCACATGCAGCATGTGAAACCATTGTACAGGCCATATCAGTCCTCTGTACAGATGTGTCTGGAACGTCCAGATGTTTGGAACCTATTAGTGCTCTGTGTGCCTTAGCAATGCCCATGTATGTGATATTGTTGCCAAAAAGGCCACAGTGAGTGTACTGACACATATGGCAGCATCAGGCATCATACCTGACTGAAACAGCATACTGATACAACATCTGCTACCCCCAGGCTTGTAGGTGCAATACATGAGTCCAGATGCTTGGTTTTACAAGTGCATTGTTCATGTCATGGGTCACATTAAAGGTTGGGAAAGGTGTGGATTGACATAGTATGGTCTCAATCAGTATACATCAGAAACAAATGACATCTTAACAGGTGTGTGTATACATTTTATATCCGCTGTATAGCAGTAATGTTTCACATATGTCCCTACCTTAGTCAGTTTGTCCAGAACATTTTGCTGGTGTCTGTCCAGATGTCTTGCACTGACAGGTTGTGAGGTATGTTACAGGAATGTTACATTACCTTCAGATAGGCCCCTGTGGTGACCACTGTGATGCAATAGAATTAACCCCACCACAAGTGAACAGGCACATAAATCAATATGGCTATTAAGTCATATTTGTGTGCATGGTAACTTGCATGCCCTCCACATGCCTGAGGTACTGTCAAAGCACAACTGAACAGCTCCATACTCATCAGCTTCAGGCTGCTGCCCCATATGCAGACCAGAGTGACTTATGTAGTTGTGGGAGAGAGGTATTGTCAGCAGACTCACATGTGCCTTTGGTAATGGATGCAGCATGTCTGAACATTTACAGTACAACACCCAATACTACACAATTTGCTGTCCTTCACCATAGAGTTGTATTTCTGTGCATTAGAAATCCCCATCCATAACTGCAATCTGACCTGGCACATGCATGTAGATACTGTATAGACACAAGTATGTCTCATACAGTAGTCTACTAATCCCCACTGGGACCTTACCTACACGTTCCTTGTCCATTGTGTGGGTGCCACCCACCTCCAGCAAGTGAGGCTTTGTACCCTGGTGTTGTACTGTGATAGGTGGCCCAGGCTTGGCAAGGAGGTACTCATTTGGTGTCAGTGGTGGCTGCATGGCTGGACCTCCACCTGTGGTTTTGGGGTCCCTGGCTTTGGTAGCAGCCCTTTGCCAGGCATAGCGTATGAGGTTGGTGGCATGGTGCTGCACCTGCTCATATGTACGTGTGTGCAGGCTCACCTAATTTACCCTGTGGACAGGGTCATCCCACAGGGTGGTCCTCTCCCACAGATGTTGCTAGCTTTGGCCCATCAGTACTGTGTGGTTCTGTATTATGGCCTCCATTATCAGGTTGCATTCCACTGGTGAAAAGGTTTCCCACCTGTAATGTGACATTGCACCTGGTAGACACTAACAGGGAAACACATCACAGGACCCCATACATTTAGCAACAGTATGTCCAGTACCTGCACATGTACCTTGAATACCAGTACCCAACACTCACAACCATATGAGTAGCCACCACTCACTACCACAGCATACCTCTGTAATCTGTCAGCACAGTATCAGCTTGCATTGCATTCCTGGTCCTGATGAGTCATATTGCCCGCAGTGAGGGCAAGTTGATTGCATAATCTGTCATTCCTCATTCAGGTCTGTGTAAATGGATGACATTAGACATCTTTCATGTGGATGATATGTGGATGGTGCTGCAGCTTAATGTGACTATAGTGTGTAATGTAGCTGGGAGCACATGCCTGAGTTCATGTAGGATGCAGACTGGGATGATATGATGTCCCATGGATACTTACATTTGTTGCCTTTCAGTAGGCAATATGTATCTGCTCACTGGTGATGATGGGAGAGGTATGGGTGCAGTACATATCCACCTATAGTGATGCTGAGCCAGGGGGTGATGTTTGCCCAGCCCCTATCTGCCGCAGGTTGACTGTAGCTGTGTTGTGTGTGTATGTGATCTTATTGGCCATCATTACTGGTTGGGTTGGTTTGTTGCCTCTGAGAATGCAGACATATGGGAAGATGGCCTTGTGATTGTCCTTGGTGGATGTCTCCAATTTGTACTCATAGTTGGCCTTACAGTAATCTACCTGTGACCTTATATGCTTCTTCAGACAATGGCTGACTTGATGTCAGGTTGGTTCCTGCCCCTACTTTGCCCTGTACAACCAGTATAGGGACCAAGTCTGTGGTTTGTGTAATACTGCTGTCCAGCAAAGGGGATTACTCTATTTTGGTGGAGGCAGGTATGACAAGTAAGGTACTGCTGAGTCCATACAGCCATGTATGTGTTCAGTCAGTTGTTTGTAGTGGACATGGCTACCAAGTCATAACACAGTTGGGCAACTCTCCAATTTAGTAATGGTAATCATGCGTATTGTACTAAACATGGCTGTGTCAGGGCAATGCAACAACCAGTAGCTGTAGAAATGTCACTCTTTTGGTTGCACAGTAACGAAGATTACACGTGTACAACATGTACAGCTTTTTTAACTGACATTTTGCATTCCCATGTCTGTTTTCATGAGGTGGACACATACACCTACTCATACTGACATGTGCATAGGTAATACCTCACATACATGTCTGTTCTATGTCAGTATGGCACACTGTATTCACACTCTTGCTGTGCAGTCATCCCTCTCAACCTGTTACAGCAGGACATCTGGGGATGCCATGCATACATGGGTGTAATGGGAAAAAATCAGTGACAGTGTCTTAATATTGCTGAAACATACTTGAGTCTTTCAGTAGCACAGTAGCCTTTGCATTGACAGGCATCCCTGGAGGATGTCCAACAGTCAGATGACAGGAAGAGAGGAGAAAGGCTAGGAGGCTGGTATCGAGGGTAAGAATTGTTAATGTTGGTAGTATGACTGGTATAGGGACCAGGCTAGCTGATATGATGGCCAGGGGATGGTTGATATATTGTGTGTGTGTGCAAGAGACCACATGGAAGGGGATTATGGCTGGGTGTAGGGTAGGCAGGTCACAATTGTGCTATCATGGTGTGGACTGGAGGAGGAAGGGGGTAGGGCTTCTGCTGAAGGAACAGTATGCCAAGAGTGTTTTTGGAGGATGACATAAGTGTCTGATAGAGTGATGTTTCTGAAGCTGTATGCTGATGGTGTAATGATGACTGTTGTTAGTGCATATGCTATGCAAGTTGGTTGTGTGATGGATGAGAAAGAGAAATGTGATATCAGTTGCATGATGTGGTGAAGGCTGTACCCAGTGGTGACAAACTGGTCATTGCAGCAGATGTCAATGGGCATGTTGGTGAAAGGAACAGAGGGGATGGGGAATTGATGGGTATGTATGGTGTTAAAAGGAGTGGAGATGGTGAGATGGTAGTGGATTTTGCAAAAAGGATGGGCACGGCTGTGGTGAATACATACTATAGCATGAGGGAGGACCATAGGGTGACATACAAGAGTGGAGTAAGATGCACACAGGTGGAATATATCCAATGTAGGAGGGCCAGTTTGAAGGAAATTGGAGACTGTAAGGTGGTGACAGGGGAAAGTGTATTTAGGCAGCAGAGAATTTTGGTATGTAAGATGATGTTGGTGTTTGAGAAGATTAGGAGTGTGGGGGCAGCACCAAGGATCAGATGGTGTGAATTGGAGAAAGGGTGATTGTTAGGTGGAGTTCAGGGAAGATTTGAGACATGCACTGGGTGGCAGTGACAATCTAACAAATATCTGGTTAAGTACAGCAGAGCTGGTAAGGGAGACAGCTAGAAGGGTGCTTGGGGTGATATGTGGATGGAGGAAGCAGTACAAAGACACCTGTTGGTGGACCGAGGAAGTACTAGACAGTAAACAGAGACAGACATTGGGGAAGAAGGAGTAGGATTGTCAGAGAGATGAGGAAAGTAGACAGGAGTATGAGGAGATGATGTGCATGGCAAAGAGAGATGTGGCAAAGGCTGAGGATGGGCATATGAAGAGTTCTATGACAGGTTGGACACTAAGGAGGGATGACAGGAATTGTATCAATTGGCTGGACAGATGCACTGAGCTAGGAAAGATGTGCAGCAGATAAGGGTGATAAAGGATGATGAAGTATATATACTCACAAGCGAGGAGAGTGTGTTGAGAACATGGGCAGTGTACTTTGACAGGCTGATGAATGAAGAGAATGAGACATAGAGAAGGTTGGATGATGTGGGTATGGTTAATCAGGAAGTGCAATGGCTTAACAAGGAGGATGTAAGGATAGCTATGAAGAGGATGAATACTAGAAAGCCTGTTGGTCCACATTACACACCTGTGGAAGCATGGGCTTGTTTAGGGGAAATGGCAGTGGAGTGTTAGCTAGACTGTCTACTGACATCTTGGGAAGTGTGAGGTTGCATGGGGAGTGGAGAGAAAGTGCTTGGGTACTGTGTTAAGAATGAGGTCGATGTGCAGAGCTGAGACAACTACAGAGGGATAACACTGACCAGTCACAGCATGAAGTTTGGGGTAACAGTAGTAGAAGCTAGGTCACACAGGGAGGTGAGTACTGGTCAGCAGTGTGGTTTCATGTGTGGAAAGGACACCATCAATGTGATGTTTGCTCTGAGACTGTTACTGGTGGAATACAGAGAAGATCAGGAGTTGCTCTGTGTCTCTCTGGACTTACATAAAGCATATGACAGGGTGCCTAGACAGGAGTTGTGGTATTGTATGATGAAGTCATGAGTGGAAGAGATATATGTAAGTGTGGTAAAAGATATGTACTAGGGTGGTGTGACAGAATTGAGGTTTGCATTGGGATTCATGGATGTGTTTAAGGTGGAGGTGGGATGACATCAGGGATCAGCTGTGAGCCCTTTCTGATTTGCAATGGTGATAGACAGACTGACAGACAAGATCAGATGGGAGCTCACATTGACTATGTTGTTTGCAGATGACATTGTGATCTGTATTGAGAGTAGGGAACAGCTTTTGGAGTCTGGACATATGCTCTAGAAAGGAGAGGAATGAAGGTCAGCAGCACTAGGACAGAATATCTGTGTATGAATGAGGGGGAGGATTGCAGAATGTTGAGGATGTATGAAGTACAGTTGGCAAAGGTGGATATGTTCAAATGATTGGGATCAACATTTTAGAATAAAGAGGACTATGGAGGACAGAGGGTGAAGAGAGTACAGGCAGGATGGAGAGGGTGGAGAAGAGTGTCAGAAGTGATTTGTGACAGAAAAGTACCAGTAAACGTGATATGTAAAGTCTACAAGAGGGTAGTGAGACCACCTATGTTATATGGGCTGGGGACAGTGGCACTGACAAAAAGGCAAGAGTCAGAGCTGCACATGGCAGAGTTACAGATGTTATGATTAGCACTGGGTGTGACACAGGTGCACAGGTTTAGCAATGTGTATATGACAGGCTCAGGCCATGTTGGACAGATATGAGACAAAGTTGGAGAGGCAGCATTACATCAGTTTGGACATGTGCTGAGGAGGGGTGGTAAGTATATTGGGAAAATGATGGTAAGGATGTAGCTGCCAGGTAAGAGGAAGAGAGGAAGGCCTCAGATAAGGTTTCTGGATGTGGTGAGAGAGGACATGCAGGTGCTTGGTGTGAGAGAGCAAGATTCAGAGGACAGGCAGAAATGGCAACAGATGATCCACTGTGGCAATCCCGAATGGGAAAAGCCAGAGGACAAAGAAGGAGGATGTTGTTATGTCAGTCTTCACAGATTTAAGGATTTGACAGACATAACACAACTCTATGGGTAAATGACTACAAATATGAGGCACACATATGGTCAGTGTGCAGAACACTGGACAGTTGAATGGTATGAGCTCAGTATATAACATGAAGTTCAACACACACATCTGCAGCAGTACTTTACTCTGCAAATACCATGTATAGGTGTCTCAAATTTCCGAGACAAACAAGTATATCCTAGTTGTTTTAACAAGTAAGATATGGATATATACAACATCCCAGTAGATGGCCTAGTCATTACAGACAAAACCACATGCTATGGCCATCAGTGCTGTTCATCAGTACATCAGTGCAACAAGTCTTGTTGAGACATATGCTTTCAAATCCCTATTTTCCATTATTACAGACCACCTACTGCATTCAATTACATGCTTACTTGTTTCATATAGCTTGTTTTCTGGATTTTTTCACAGATATATCCTTTTTTCACAGTACTTCAGCTTTGCACTGATGAACTGTCTATGACAGAGGTGGTTTGAATAGATGGCAGCTTGTCTTTTGTAAGTAATGCTCATGACCATGTGATGGCCTGATTACCAACTGGTGTTCCACAGTTGCTGATTGCATGCAGAGCAGCTGTGTAGTTATTCTAACAGCAAATGTCATGGCAATACACTTCTATAATCAAGTACTCCATGTGGGTGTTAGCCCTTTCCCTTACTTGTGAGAAAGACATCCTGGAGGTAAGTGAGGTAATAGCTCTTAGAACAAGACCTGTGGAGACAAGCCAACTAAATGGTGGAGAGGATTCAAAACTTAGGGGCAGAATGTGAGTATTGCTGTTATATGTTTTGAATACTGCTTGTTTAACAGGGTTTGTTTGAACATGCTACTTCTGCATCAGTCTGACAAAGTTCTGTGTCTGCATAACTCTCAACTGTAGGGCTATCCACATAATGGCCAGAGGTTTGCCTGTTATGTTTGGTCTGTTCCCCAGACAGGTGTTTTCCTTGGCAAATCAGTAGCATACTCTGGTGATTCCAATAAGTAAATGCTAACATCCATTTGTGTTTCAGACTTTATATCCCTCAAAAAAGATATGTTACAAAAAACCTGTAACAACAGCAATTTTCCTAGTGTATAACAGCAATATTTCAAGTATGGCCATGTTTTGGGCCTCTGTCCCAAATTATGTCAAGCTTTGTACAGATGCCATACAGTAGGAGGTTGATAGGTAGGGTCTACCATTATTTTGTTCTGTCACTCCTGCTGAGGGGAAAGGGTGGATACTATGTAGGACTCTATACATTCAAGAGGTTGGTGTATGGAGAATGCTCTTAGATGCCCTTGTAACATATTTTATGTGTGGGAGAGTAATAAGTGTTTTAAAATTAGGCTGTTAGAACATGTGAGACATATCATAGGTTCATAGGTTCATACTAGGCTATCTGCCCTGGGGCAATTATAAGCCTAGCCCGATTCTGTATGGCTTACGCCACCCCTTGATTTGAGTATACTGTGCCCTTTTTAAGGTTTAGTTTACTGTGCCTCTGTCTAATAGTGACACGGAAGTAATCCCTGGGACAAACCTACGATCCCCCATCCACCTATCAAGATTCTTCTTGAAGAGATTCAGTGAGGTGCTCTGCCTCACATGAACTGGAATTCTATTCCAGAGTGAAGGGAGCCTCTGGGTTATGAACCTGTCCCTCCAGCAAGTTCTATTTATTTCTGTGCTGAGGTTCAAGTCCCTCAAGCGTGTGGCTCTAAGGGATTTAGATTTACTGAGGTGGAGAATGTCCATTAATTCTGGATTTGACATAGCTTTGTATGTCAGGCATAGATTGCCTCGAAGTAGGCGGTATGCAACTGAGTAGAGCTGGAGTTTTTTTAACCGAGCAGCATATGGCATCTGTTTGAGACCCTTAATCCTCTTGGTGAGATACTTTTGGGGTCTTTCTAATTGCTGCAGGTGTCGGGTAAGGTACATCCCAAAAGGGGCATTGTATTCTATGATGGGCCTGATGAGGGTTGAATAAAGGGGCACGATTACCTCTCTTGATCTAGATGTGAAACCCTTCGTGATGAGGTGGGCTATGTAGAAGGTCTTTCTAACCACTTTGGCAATGTGGTTTTCAAAGGAGAGATTGCTATCAACTTGGGTCCCCAGGTCACTAATAACTTTCTCTGTACTTAATGGGTTCCCGCCTATGTGGTAATTTGTGGGCACATTGTTTTTGCCAAAGGGTATGACTATACATTTTTTGGCATTTAGCTTTAAACCATGGCGCTGGCACCAGTTATCTGTCTCTGTGAGACCTTTTTGAAGGATGTTTGTGTCAGCTAGAGAGTCGATTATGGCGCCCAGTTTGCAGTCGTCTGCGAACTTGGTGAGCCACAGTCCTCCCACGTTTGCCTGTACCTCGGAAAAGTATATACCGAACAAGAGTGGTCCCAGGACAGAACCCTGTGGGACGCCACTTGTGACCGGTTTCGAGTCTGACATGGCTCCAGCAACTCTCACTCTGTGGGTTCTGTCTTTGAGCCAGTTTACGACCCATCTTGTGATATAGGAGTTTATATTTAAGCTGGATAGCTTATCTATGATGCCCGAGTGGGGTATTGTGTCAAATGCCTTTGCAAGGTCCAGATAGGCTGTGTGGACTACCTTCCCTTCATCTATGGCTTTGGTGACTGTTTCGAAGAAGTCAACCAGGTTCAAAAGGCAGGATCTGCCCATGACAAATCCTAACTGGGTAGGATCTAGTGTCTGTAGGTCCCCAATGTCTTTGTTTATGAGCTCCATGATGATCCTCGCCATAGCCTTGCAGACTAAGCTAGTCAGGCTTATGGGGCAATAGTTTCCAGGGTCCATAGAGGCTCCGCCTTTGTGGAGTGGGACCACTGTTGCTGTACGCCATTCTGTGGGCACATATCCTGTAGTAAGGCTGATATTGTATAACTGTTTTATTTGAGGGATTATTTCCTCTTGGAGTTCATGTAGGACGCAACCTGGGACGCCATCTGGTCCCATGGAAGCAGTGTTTTTTGTTTTGGAGAGGGCAGCCTTCACCTGAGCATCAGAGATGTTTGGGAGGCAGCCCTCTGCTGGGATAGATACTTGCTCTTTTGGGGGGGAGGGGGTGGAGAAGTTTGCACTGAACCTGTCTGCCCGGATATTGGCGATGTCTGTGGGTTCAGTGTATTTTTTGTCGTTTAGAATCAACTCAGAACAAGTCTGGGAGTTGCATCCCAGGTTCCTAACATAACTGAAAAAAGCCTTATGATTGTCTTTGGTGTCCTGTGCAATTTTTCTCTCGAAGCTGGCCTTGGAGGATTTTATAAGGGATCGTAATTTTTTGCTAGTACTGATCAGAGATGCCTTCCCTATTTGGGATTTTGCTCTATAATGTAGTAGCTTCCTCCTTCTGTTGTACAGTTTATTTATGGCAGGGGTCCACCAGACTGGACGCCTGCCTTTGGATGATTGGGTCTTGGTTTTGTTTGGGATAGCATGATCCATGAATTCCTGGAGATGTCTGTAGAATGCGTTTATATAGGATTCTGCATTTTGGGCCGTAGTTTCCACTGGCCCTGGGGCCTTGAAGGATTCCACTTCAGTTTTGAGAAGTGAGAAGTTCACTTCTGAGAAGTTTTTCACTGTGGTTTTCTGGGCTTGGGGTGGGGTCGGGATGTGGACATCCAGTGAAATTAATTTATGGTCTGATCTTACCAATGAGGGATACACTTCTGGTGTGGAGCATAGAGTCCCCATGTTGGTAATGATCAGGTCTAGTATGTTGTCCCCTCTTGTGGGAGTGGTGACTAGTTGTTCCATAGCATTTGAGTTTATAATTTCCAGGAACCTTTGGGCTAAGGTGCTGGGGCTTGAGTAGTGCTCCCAGTCAATGTTTGGGTAGTTGAAGTCACCCAATATAATGGTGTTCGGAGAGATCTTCATGTTCTCCAATGTTTTCAAAAAAGCCGAGTGGGATTCCTGACTTTGAGAGGGTGGTCTGTAGGATGCTATAAACTGAAAAGCAGTCTTGTCCACTGTTAGTTGCACATGGATGGTCTCCGATACTTCGTGCAATGCCACTAACCTGGAGGTGTGGATATCCTTGATAAATATGGAAACTCCTCCTCCTTTTGTGGTTCGGTCCGGGTTTTGGGGCCGAAAAGCATATCCTATATAAAAGCATTCTACAGACATCTCCAGACAGCTGTCACCCAGAGTGATGGCACAATAGTAACAGAACGGAATTGTCAGTAACACCTACAGTCAACTTACTAGTGCCATCCCAGGGGTGTCTTCTGCCGGCAGCCTGGGAACATATGATCATCAGAATGCACTTCCTTGCTACAAATGGCCTGCATCTGTCACACCTGGCCTACAGGCCTCTGGCAAATGCCTATGCCTCACCCACAGTGCCCTGTTAGGGAGTGGCATGGGTTCCATAACAACACCAACATAACACAGTCCACAAAATGCAAAGAAAGGCCATGCTGATAAGTGCTAGGAGCAAACCTGCCAGACTCAGGAAGCCAGAAATCTGGGGAAAGCCATGAGTAATGGGGTGATGAAGGTCCAAATAGAAGGACACCTGTGAAATACTGCTCTAATAATGTTATAAAGCTGATGGAATGATTTGTATTACCATGGAATGTCTAATGGGTATGAAGTCTGAAACTGCAATGGCAACTGTCAGTAATATCTGACTTCAACCCTGAGTTACTTGAAAAACACTTTTGCTTGAAAACCACACTTGTTTGGGTAACCAGCAAGATATATGAGTCACGGGTGTAGACATTCTGTGATAATCTGTACAGTCGACAGGCAGGACTAGGAGTTTAAACATGGGAATGCACTCACTGCAGGCAGGCCTAACCCTGGAAGATGGTGACATGCCTGCTCCCACAGAACCCTGGGCCACAGCCATGGGAAGTAACACACCCCTCCCTGATCAATCATCCTATGCAACATCCTGAACCCAACATGTGACCATCCAAGCAAAATGAGGTGGGCCATACATATATGTGTGATAAACACACACCTCCAGGCTGGTTAAACAGTTTGACACATAAAAGACCCTCCAAGTGCAGTCAACCATTGAGGAGAACCCAATGCAAAGTACTGGTAGCTATAGGCAAGCATATCTGCCCAGGACACACTCCTCCCACATATCCTATCCCCTACAAATCTATCTGGTGTCTGCATGTCACCCTGAGGCTGTCTGACATATTACCCAACTGTGGACTGGAAATCAGACCAGGACAGAACATAAATGCACAGAGATTCCACCATTGTAATATATCACCAAGGTTCTGGACTATTTCCACAGCACCAGCAGTCAATTGCTTGTAGACACACCCCTCAACAGGCTGGATTGTGCAAGAATGCATAGCATTGGGCCGATAAACCTGATATGTGCATCATCCATCCTGTATTCCTCTGGCAAATCACTGTGATGATCTGAGGAGGTATGTCACAAGGTACTGAAACAATGCATGACAGTGTCAAATGGCATATATGACAGATGTCTGCTAAAACAAGCCCTGTAACCCTAGCAACCCATACATTACTGAGAGAATTTGTCACAATCATTGTATGGCCCACTGTCCCCACATTTTGATTTGCTATCTCCAGATATCCAGCACCAACAGGTTGAGAGGTATGGCTGTAGCACAAAACAAAACAAACTGGAGTACAACAATCCCTGAAGTCCCACATGTACTATAGAAGGACACACTGAGGATGCTCATACACTTAGACAAATGTCAGTAGGATCTAGGAATGAACAGGCCTTCCCCACCCAGTGCACTTCCCATTGCTCACCTTAGCAGTCCTGAAGATGTCTGTCACCATAGAAGTCACTTTTGTTAAGTCCAGTCCCATAAGCTCTGTGGCGCATGTGATAACTGCATAACACTATGGTACAAATAACTAGTTAGGTAGGAGTTCTAATCTCAGTCCTGGTAAATGTAAAAGTGTGTGTGTGTGTGTGTGTTCACAACTAAAAGCTTTTGGGTCCATTCATACCCAGTGCACTTCCCCTTTCCCTTCTTTAGCAGTCCTGCAGATATCAGTCATCTTAGAAGTGCCTTCCGTCAGGCATCAGCCCCATAAGCTCTGTGTTGTGTGTGATAATTGCATAACACGATAGTACAAATAACTAGTTAGGTAGGAGTTCTAATCATAGTCCTGGCAATTGTAAAAGTGTTTGTGTGTGTTTACAACTAAAAGCTTTTGGGTCCATTCCAACCCAGTACACTCCCCCTTTCCCTACATTAGCAGTCCTGCAGATATCAGTCATCTTAGAAGTGCCTTCCATCAGGCCTCAGCCCCATAAGCTCTATGGTGCATGTGATAACTGTATAACACTATAGTACAAATAACTAGTTAGGTAGGCATTCTATTCTCAGTCCTGGCAAATGTAAAAGTGTGTGTGTATGACAGTTGTGTGTGCAAGACTGAGAGAGTTGTGTGTTTGTTTGTTTATAGGTGAAACAGTTTTATACCATTCACACCCACAACACTTCACACTGCCCCACCTTACCAGTCCAGATGATATCAGTCTCTTATCAGCAACTTTGGCCAGCTGTCAGCCCTGCAAGCTCAGTAGTGCACGTAATAAATGTTTAACACTATAGTACAAATGACTAGTTTGGCAGGGGTTCTACTCTTGCATCTGGTAAATGTGTGTGTGGGTATGTATGTTTGTAAGCAGAAGTATTATGATATGTTTCCCACCCACTGCCCTGCTTTATCAGTCCTGCTGAAGTAATTCCCCATATCAGCACCTATGGCCAACTCTCTGCCGAGTAAGATCTGTAGTGTGTGTAGTAACTGTGTAACACTATGGTACAAATAACTCATTAGTTAGGGGTTCTACTCTCACATCTGGCAAGTGTGTGTGTGTGTGTGTGTGTGTGTGTGTGTGTGTGTGTGTGTATGTGTGCCTGTTTGTAGGACAAAGTATTTTGATAAGTTTAACACCAACTGCACTACTTTCAGTCCTGCTGTTATTCCCTTTATAGGTTCATAAGTATGTAGTAGGCTAATGGCCCAGGAGCCTTTACAAGCCTAGCACATAGAAAGGCCCTGCCACTGTACCACCGATGTTACTTCCCAGTGCCTGTATCAAGTATAGCCACTGCAGTGATCCTTGGGTTGAACTATCTGTTACCCATCCACTAATCAAGATTTCTTTGGAACAGGGTCAGCTAGGTGCTGTGCATGACATGTATGGGAAGTGTATTCCAGGGCATGTGCAGTCTCTTGGTGAGGGACCTGCCCACCAGCATGTTGTGGTGATTGTGGTACTGAGGTAGAGGTCTCTGCAGTGTGTGGTGTGGATGGATTTATATGTAGCATTTCTAAAACAGCTGGGTCAGACATGGCTTTGTAAGTCAAGCACAGATAGCTGCTAATTAGGTGATATGAAACAGAGAATAGCTTGGGTCTTCAGAATCTGTCTGTGTAGAATGTGTGTTTAATGCCTAGGAACCCCTTTGTTAGGTGCTTCTGTGGCCTCTCCAGTTGTAGAAGGTGTCTAGTGAGGTACATGGCAAATGGGTCATAATACTTGAGAAGTGGTCTAATGAAGGAATAGTAGACAGAGATCATTACCTCTGTCCTCCTGGATGCAAAACCCTTGGTAATGCAGTGTGCCATATATAAGGACTTCCTGACCACAGTGGCAGTGTGGTGCTTGAAGGAGAAGTTGCTGTCAGCCTGTCTCCCTAGATCTGTTATAATGCCTACAGTATTCATTGAGCTCCCATTGATGTGTTACTTACTGGAAACTGAGTGTTTTACTAAAGGGGATGATGATGCATTTTGTGGTGTTAAGCTTCTGACCATGGTTTCAACACCACCCATTGGTCTCAGTGAGGCCTTTCTGTAGGATGTCTGCATCATTTGTGGAGTTCATGACAGCTCCCAACTTGCAGTCCTGTGTGAACTTGGTAAGCCAGAGTTCCTCTGTGTTGGACTGGACTCCTGAGAAGTAGATGCTGGACAGGACACTATCCAGTACTGATCCCTGTGGGACTCCACTCATGACTGCTTGCCAGTCTGACTTGGAGTTTGCCACTATCACACTGTGTGTTCTGTGAACCAGTTTGCAAACCACCCACTGATATAAGGGTTGATGCCTAGTTTGTTGGGTTTATTAATAATTCCTGACTGAGGAATGGTATCAGAAGCCTTGGCCAGATTGAGGTAGGCTGTATGCAGTGGGCAGTGCCTTATTGTCATACACAGCTCTAGTGACTCACTCAAAGACATCAACCAGGTTGAGCAGACATGATCTGCCATTCACAAAAGCCAAACTGTGTGGGGTCCAGAGTTAGGAGATCACCCATATCTTGGTCAGTCAGGTCCCTGATGATGTGGTCCATAACTGTACATGGTAGACTTGTCAGGCTAAGGGCCCAATAATCCCCAGGGTCTGTAGATGCTACCCCTTTATGGAGAGGGATGACTGTAGCAGTGTACCATTTTGAAGGGACAAAGCCTGAGGTGAGGCTGTGACTGACCAGGGCACACAGATGTGGTGCCAGGTATCTTTGTATGTCATGTAAAACAAAGCCACAGATATGTTGGGGTCCCATGGAAACTGCATTCTTGCCTGTAGACAATGCAGGTCTAACCTGGCCTGCAGTAATGCTGGGCACCTGGCATTCATCTGCCATTGTGATTGTCCCCTTTGAGAGGAGAGGGGTAAAGCTGGCACTGAATGTGTTGCCAAGACTGTGGCCAATATCTGTTGTCTCAAGATAGGAATTAGCATTGTGCAGTAACTCACAGCAGTTGTGGTTATTGCTGTGGAGGTTGTTGATATAAATATCAAAGGTTTTTGTGATTGTCGTCAGTGTCTGCTGCAATTCTGCCTTCATAGCTGCCTGTAGGTGATTCCATGAGGGATCCCAGGTTGTGTTTGAGGCTAATAATGGGTTTCACCAGTCTTTGGACACCACCTTTTTCTGCAACAGTGTCCTCCTTCTGTTGTACACTTTAGTAATGGCAGGGGACCATCACATTTGTCTTCCAGTGTTTGGAGGACAGTGTCTGGGTTCTGTTGGCTATGGCTAGTACCATGCATTCATGTACATGTTTGTGCAGTGCATATGTGCATGATTTGACAGTCATGCAGCAATTTCCTATTGGTATGGGTGCAGTGAAGTCATCCACCCCTGTTTTATGACTGCAAAGTCAGCTTTGAAGAGGTTTTGCAAGGTGGTTACCTTTGTGGGGGGTGTGGGTGAGATGTTGAGCTCCATGTTGATTACATCATGTTTGGATCTGACCAGGTAGGGATTGACAACTGTGGTCAAGCAACAGTCCCATATGTAAGTAATCAACACAGGTCAAGGTTGTTGCATCTTCTACTGGCAGTCAGTATGAGCCGGTCCATGGTATTGGAACTGATGAATTCCAGGAAGCATTGGGCCAGTGTACTGGTGATTGACTACTTTCCCCAGGTGATGGAAGGGTAGTTGATATATCCTACTATGTCAATGTTGAGTTGGACCTTCATAGATGCCAGGGTGTTGAGGAATGTGCATTGATAGTCTAGGGACATAGATGGGGACCAAAAGCAGGCTATAGTGTGGATTGCACTATTCCTCAAAGTCTGTTTTACCGGAAGTACCTCTGATGCATTATGCTGGAATACTAGTCTGGAGGTGTGCATATCCATTATGAATATGGAGACAACACCTCCTGTGGAGGTGTGGTCCATGTGTGGGGGCTGACAGCTGTGGAATGCATCATAGCCTGTTAGTGCAGGGCTGCTGGCTGCTGCTGTGAGCCACGTCTCCATTACAGCACAAATGTCAATGTCCTCCACTCTGAGGATTGCTTTGCGTGACTGCACCTTGACAGTTAGAGGTCAACTGTTGAGCAGTATGACCCTCAGGTTGCATACATGTCTAGCTGTTATGGTAGTAATTTGATTTGGAACATTTCCTAATAAGGCACTATAGGGGTGGCAAGACACTTACCCTGTACCTGGAAACCCAAGGCTGAAAGATTTAGGACATCTCTGGCAAGGCATTGAGGTCTGTCAATCATTTTATCCCAAGCCGAGAGATACTGGATCCCCTAAGAATGACAACACACAACACAAAAGCCAATGTTGCAGTCAGTTATCTGTTGATAGTACTGCAGCATCAATATGGGTGTCAGCAGTATACTGCTCAGGGCTACTGTCACACCTGCCTGGACCACTTAATCCAAGAGTTCAACCATGTCTGTTATCATGTAGTCCAGGGAGGTGTGTCTCAGATCATTCACACCCACATGGATGATGACAGAGTGATACTTGTAGTTGTTGTGGAGTGGTCTAACTGGGTATGTCATGTGTTGGATGTTAGCATGTGAAAGACAGTTCGCTGTTACCTCCTCCATAATCAACTTGATGAGTGGGACATCTGTGTGCCGTAGTACTGAGTCACCCATGATCACTGTATTGTGCAAGGTGGTTCGCCTTAGAAGCTTAGGTTGAGGGGCACACTGTGTAGGTGACATATATGTCCTTTGGCATGTGCTATGTCATGGTGTCGGAGTGGGTGTCTGTCTTGCTGGTCTGTGCTGTTTGTGTAAATGTCCATCGAGTGACTCTGTGAAGGTGGGTGTGTGGCTTTTCAGTGTATGTCATGGCTGTCATAGTGGGTGTTGTAGTAAGCTATGTGTTACACACGGTGTGGTGCAGGTGTTGATTTTATCCTCTTGACCAGCTAGTACAGTCTTTGCTGGAGAGTGCATATTTTCACATTTGGTGATATAGGGGTAACTCACTGGTCTGAGTGTTTGGAGTTTAGAGGAGAGGGTTGTCTGTGTACATGAGGCAGTTGCAACAGTGCCTCAGAATGAACAAGGGCACCAGGTTAATGGGTGAAAGCACAGAAAACTGCACTTCAATCATGCCAGGAGGGGTGGTCATAACTAGTACATACTAGGGCTAATTCCGTGATGAACAAGTACTGCTGATGGCTCCCAGGTGTGATACACTTATTGATACAATCACCTGTTGAAGTGCAAAGCTATAATGTTATTTGAAGTGCAAGACAGAAAGAACTAGCAAGATGTAAGGGAGAAACTGAAGGCAGACTTCCTGCCACCTGTAATACTTCACCTCAGCTGTGCAGTTATCAGCACCTTTGGCCATTTGTAAGTCTAGTATGCTCTGTAGCACATGCAGCATCTGTGTAACACTATAGTACAGATAACTGGATAGGCAGGGGTTCTAATCTCAATATTGGCAAGTCTGTGTGTGTGAGAATCATGTGCTGTGTGGGTTATACCATTTTTGACTTGTGTACCACCCGTTACACCCCCCCTCACTCCAATTTACTAGTCCTGTAGATATTATTCACCTTAGAAGCACCTTTGGACTAGGTGAAAGTGTATAAGCTCTGTGGTGTGTCTGATAACTGTGTAACATTATAGTAGACATAACTAGATAGGCAGGAGTTCTAATCCCAATACTGGCAATTGTGTGTGAGTGAGAATAATGTACTGTGTGGGTTATACCATTTTTGACTTGTGCACCACCCTTTACAGTTCCCTTCACTCCAGTTTAGTAGCCCTGTTGATGTCATTCACCTTAGATGTACCTTTGGAGTAAGTGAAATTGTATAAGCTCTGTGGCTCATCTGATAACTGCATAACACTATAGTAGAAATAATTAGATAGGCAGGTGTTCTAATCCCAATACTGGCAAGTGTATGTGTGTGAGAATCATGTACTGTGTGGGTTATACCATTTTGACTTGTGTACCACCCTTTATACTTCCCCCACCCTACTTTACTACTGCTTTTGTTGTCATTCACCTTAGAAGTACCTTTGGATAAGATGAAATTGTGTAAGCTTCGTGGCATCTGCTAATGGCATAATACCATAGTACAAATAACTAGAGAGGCAAGAGTTCTAATCTCAATAGCAGCAAGTCTGTGCATGTGAATCAGATACTGTGTGGCTTATACCATTTTGATATGTGTACCACCCTTACACTTCCCCCACCCTACTTTACTAGTGCTGTTATCATTTACCTTAGCAGTACCTTTGGAGAAGGTGAAATTGTGTAAGCTTTGTGGCACATCTGCTAAATGCATAATACCATAATACAAATAACTAGATAGGCAGGAATGCTAATCTCAATACTGGCAACTGTTAGTGTGAGAATCATGCACTGTGAAGCTTATATCATTTTGAGTTGTGTACCACCATACTCATCCTAATTTAGTAGTCCTGTTGATGGCATTCACCTTATAAGTACCTTTGGATAAGGTGAAATTGTATAAGCTCCATGGTGTGTCTGATAACTACATAACACTAGAGTATACATAAATAGATAGGTGTGTGTGTGTGTATGTGTGTGTGTGTGTGTGTGTGTGTGTGTGTGTGTGTGTGTGTGTGTGTGTGTGTGTGTGTGTGTGTGTGTCTGTATACCACCTCCTGATGCCATTACTTTATATAGTGTGGTAATGGCATCTGCCTCACATGCAGCATGTGAAACCATTGTACAGGCCATATCAGTCCTCTGTACAGATGTGTCTGGAACATCCAGATGTTTGGAACCTATTAGTGCTCTGTGTGCCTTAGCAATGCCCATGTATGTGATATTGTTGCCAAAAAGGCCACAGTGAGTGTACTGACACATATGGCAGCATCAGGCATCATACCTGACTGAAACAGCATACTGATACAACATCTGCTACCCCCAGGCTTGTAGGTGCAATACATGAGTCCAGATGCTTGGTTTTACAAGTGCATTGTTCATGTCATGGGTCACATTAAAGGTTGGGAAAGGTGTGGATTGACATATTATGGTCTCAATCAGTATACATCAGAAACAAATGACATCTTAACAGGTGTGTGTATACATTTTATATCCACTGTATAGCAGTAATGTTTCACATATGTCCCTACCTTAGTCAGTTTGTCCAGAACATTTTGCTGGTGTCTGTCCAGATGTCTTGCACTGACAGGTTGTGAGGTATGTTACAGGAATGTTACATTACCTTCAGATAGGCCCCTGTGGTGACCACTGTGATGCAATAGAATTAACCCCACCACAAGTGAACAGGCACATAAATCAATATGGCTATTAAGTCATAGTTGTGTGCATGGTAACTTGCATGCCCTCCACATGCCTGAGGTACTGTCAAAGCACAACTGAACAGCTCCATACTCATCAGCTTCAGGCTGCTGCCCCATATGCAGACCAGAGTGACTTATGTAGTTGTGGGAGAGAGGTATTGTCAGCAGACTCACATGTGCCTTTGGTAATGGATGCAGCATGTCTGAACATTTACAGTACAACACCCAATACTACACAATTTGCTGTCCTTCACCATAGAGTTGTATTTCTGTGCATTAGAAATCCCCATCCATAACTGCAATCTGACCTGGCACATGCATGTAGATACTGTATAGACACAAGTATGTCTCATACAGTAGTCTACTAATCCCCACTGGGACCTTACCTACACGTTCCTTGTCCATTGTGTGGGTGCCACCCACCTCCAGCAAGTGAGGCTTTGTACCCTGGTGTTGTACTGTGATAGGTGGCCCAGGCTTGGCAAGGAGCTACTCATTTGGTGTCAGTGGTGGCTGCATGGCTGGACCTCCACCTGTGGTTTTGGGGTCCCTGGCTTTGGTAGCAGCCCTTTGCCAGGCATAGCGTATGAGGTTGGTGGCATGGTGCTGCACCTGCTCATATGTACGTGTGTGCAGGCTCACCTAATTTACCCTGTGGACAGGGTCATCCCACAGGGTGGTCCTCTCCCACAGATGTTGCTAGCTTTGGCCCATCAGTACTGTGTGGTTCTGTATTATGGCCTCCATTATCAGGTTGCATTCCACTGGTGAAAAGGTTTCCCACCTGTAATGTGACATTGCACCTGGTAGACACTAACAGGGAAACACATCACAGGACCCCATACATTTAGCAACAGTATGTCTAGTACCTGCACATGTACCTTGAATACCAGTACCCAACACTCACAACCATACGAGTAGCCACCACTCACTACCACAGCATCCCTCTGTAATCTGTCAGCACAGTATCAGCTTGCATTGCATTCCTGGTCCTGATGAGTCATATTGCCCGCAGTGAGGGCAAGTTGATTGCATAATCTGTCATTCCTCATTCAGGTCTGTGTAAATGGATGACATTAGACATCTTTCATGTGGATGATATGTGGATGGTGCTGCAGCTTAATGTGACTATAGTGTGTAATGTAGCTGGGAGCACATGCCTGAGTTCATATAGGATGCAGACTGGGATGATATGATGTCCCATGGATACTTACATTTGTTGCCTTTCAGTAGGCAATATGTATCTGCTCACTGGTGATGATGGGAGAGGTATGGGTGCAGTACATATCCACCTATAGTGATGCTGAGCCAGGGGGTGATGTTTGCCCAGCCCCTATCTGCCGCAGGTTGACTGTAGCTGTGTTGTGTGTGTATGTGATCTTATTGGCCATCATTACAGGTTGGGTTGGTTTGTTGCCTCTGAGAATGCAGACATATGGGAAGATGGCCTTGTGATTGTCCTTGGTGGATGTCTCCAATTTGTACTCATAGTTGGCCTTACAGTAATCTACCTGTGACCTTATATGCTTCTTCAGACAATGGCTGACTTGATGTCAGGTTGGTTCCTGCCCCTACTTTGCCCTGTACAACCAGTATAGGGACCAAGTCTGTGGTTTGTGTAATACTGCTGTCCAGCAAAGGGATTACTCTATTTTGGTGGAGGCAGGTATGACAAGTAAGGTACTGCTGAGTCCATACAGCCATGTATGTGTTCAGTCAGTTGTTTGTAGTGGACATGGCTACCAAGTCATAACACAGTTGGGCAACTCTCCAATTTAGTAATGGTAATCATGCGTATTGTACTAAACATGGCTGTGTCAGGGCAATGCAACAACCAGTAGCTGTAGAAATGTCACTCTTTTGGTTGCACAGTAACGAAGATTACACGTGTACAACATGTACAGCTTTTTTAACTGACATTTTGCATTCCCATGTCTGTTTTCATGAGGTGGACACATACACCTACTCATACTGACATGTGCATAGGTAATACCTCACATACATGTCTGTTCTATGTCAGTATGGCACACTGTATTCACACTCTTGCTGTGCAGTCATCCCTCTCAACCTGTTACAGCAGGACATCTGGGGATGCCATGCATACATGGGTGTAATGGGAAAAAATCAGTGACAGTGTCTTAATATTGCTGAAACATACTTGAGTCTTTCAGTAGCACAGTAGCCTTTGCATTGACAGGCATCCCTGGAGGATGTCCAACAGTCAGATGACAGGAAGAGAGGAGAAAGGCTAGGAGGCTGGTATCGAGGGTAAGAATTGTTAATGTTGGTAGTATGACTGGTATAGGGACCAGGCTAGCTGATATGATGGCCAGGGGATGGTTGATATATTGTGTGTGTGTGCAAGAGACCACATGGAAGGGGATTATGGCTGGGTGTAGGGTAGGCAGGTCACAACTGTGCTATCATGGTGTGGACTGGAGGAGGAAGGGGCTAGGGCTTCTGCTGAAGGAACAGTATGCCAAGAGTGTTTTTGGAGGATGACATAAGTGTCTGATAGAGTGATGTTTCTGAAGCTGTATGCTGATGGTGTAATGATGACTGTTGTTAGTGCATATGCTATGCAAGTTGGTTGTGTGATGGATGAGAAAGAGAAATGTGATATCAGTTGGATGATGTGGTGAAGGCTGTACCCAGTGGTGACAAACTGGTCATTGCAGCAGATGTCAATGGGCATGTTGGTGAAAGGAACAGAGGGGATGGGGAATTGATGGGTATGTATGGTGTTAAAAGGAGTGGAGATGGTGAGATGGTAGTGGATTTTGCAAAAAGGATGGGCACGGCTGTGGTGAATACATACTATAGCATGAGGGAGGACCATAGGGTGACATACAAGAGTGGAGTAAGATGCACACAGGTGGAATATATCCAATGTAGGAGGGCCAGTTTGAAGGAAATTGGAGACTGTAAGGTGGTGACAGGGGAAAGTGTATTTAGGCAGCAGAGAATTTTGGTATGTAAGATGATGTTGGTGTTCGAGAAGATTAGGAGTGTGGGGGCAGCACCAAGGATCAAATGGTGTGAATTGGAGAAAGGGTGATTGTTAGGTGGAGTTCAGGGAAGATTTGAGACATGCACTGGGTGGCAGTGACAATCTAACAAATATCTGGTTAAGTACAGCAGAGCTGGTAAGGGAGACAGCTAGAAGGGTGCTTGGGGTGATATGTGGATGGAGGAAGCAGTACAAAGACACCTGTTGGTGGACCGAGGAAGTACTAGACAGTAAACAGAGACAGACATTGGGGAAGAAGGAGTAGGATTGTCAGAGAGATGAGGAAAGTAGACAGGAGTATGAGGAGATGATGTGCATGGCAAAGAGAGATGTGGCAAAGGCTGAGGATGGGCATATGAAGAGTTCTATGACAGGTTGGACACTAAGGAGGGATGACAGGAATTGTATCAATTGGCTGGACAGATGCACTGAGCTAGGAAAGATGTGCAGCAGATAAGGGTGATGAAGTATATATACTCACAAGCGAGGAGAGTGTGTTGAGAACATGGGCAGTGTACTTTGACAGGCTGATGAATGAAGAGAATGAGACATAGAGAAGGTTGGATGATGTGGGTATGGTTAATCAGGAAGTGCAATGGCTTAACAAGGAGGATGTAAGGATAGCTATGAAGAGGATGAATACTAGAAAGCCTGTTGGTCCACATTACACACCTGTGGAAGCATGGGCTTGTTTAGGGGAAATGGCAGTGGAGTGTTAGCTAGACTGTCTACTGACATCTTGGGAAGTGTGAGGTTGCATGGGGAGTGGAGAGAAAGTGCTTGGGTACTGTGTTAAGAATGAGGTCGATGTGCAGAGCTGAGACAACTACAGAGGGATAACACTGACCAGTCACAGCATGAAGTTTGGGGTAACAGTAGTAGAAGCTAGGTCACACAGGGAGGTGAGTACTGGTCAGCAGTGTGGTTTCATGTGTGGAAAGGACACCATCAATGTGATGTTTGCTCTGAGACTGTTACTGGTGGAATACAGAGAAGATCAGGAGTTGCTCTGTGTCTCTCTGGACTTACATAAAGCATATGACAGGGTGCCTAGACAGGAGTTGTGGTATTGTATGATGAAGTCATGAGTGGAAGAGATATATGTAAGTGTGGTAAAGGATATGTACTAGGGTGGTGTGACAGAATTGAGGTTTGCATTGGGATTCATGGATGTGTTTAAGGTGGAGGTGGGATGACATCAGGGATCAGCTGTGAGCCCTTTCTGATTTGCAATGGTGATAGACAGACTGACAGACAAGATCAGATGGGAGCTCACATTGACTATGTTGTTTGCAGATGACATTGTGATCTGTATTGAGAGTAGGGAACAGCTTTTGGAGTCTGGACATATGCTCTAGAAAGGAGAGGAATGAAGGTCAGCAGCACTAGGACAGAATATCTGTGTATGAATGAGGGGGAGGATTGCAGAATGTTGAGGATGTATGAAGTACAGTTGGCAAAGGTGGATATGTTCAAATGATTGGGATCAACATTTTAGAATAAAGAGGACTATGGAGGACAGAGGGTGAAGAGAGTACAGGCAGGATGGAGAGGGTGGAGAAGAGTGTCAGAAGTGATTTGTGACAGAAAAGTACCAGTAAACGTGATATGTAAAGTCTACAAGAGGGTAGTGAGACCACCTATGTTATATGGGCTGGAGACAGTGGCACTGACAAAAAGGCAAGAGTCAGAGCTGCACATGGCAGAGTTACAGATGTTATGATTAGCACTGGGTGTGACACAGGTGCACAGGTTTAGCAATGTGTATATGACAGGCTCAGGCCATGTTGGACAGATATGAGACAAAGTTGGAGAGGCAGCATTACATCAGTTTGGACATGTGCTGAGGAGGGGTGGTAAGTATATTGGGAAAATGATGGTAAGGATGTAGCTGCCAGGTAAGAGGAAGAGAGGAAGGCCTCAGATAAGGTTTCTGGATGTGGTGAGAGAGGACATGCAGGTGCTTGGTGTGAGAGAGCAAGATTCAGAGGACAGGCAGAAATGGCAACAGATGATCCACTGTGGCAATCCCGAATGGGAAAAGCCAGAGGACAAAGAAGGGGGATGTTGTTATGTCAGTCTTCACAGATTTGGCAAGGATTTGACAGACATAACACAACTCTATGGGTAAATGACTACAAATATGAGGCACACATATGGTCAGTGTGCAGAACACTGGACAGTTGAATGGTATGAGCTCAGTATATAACATGAAGTTCAACACACACATCTGCAGCAGTACTTTACTCTGCAAATACCATGTATAGGTGTCTCAAATTTCCGAGACAAACAAGTATATCCTAGTTGTTTTAACAAGTAAGATATGGATATATACAACATCCCAGTAGATGGCCTAGTCATTACAGACAAAACCACATGCTATGGCCATCAGTGCTGTTCATCAGTTCATCAGTGCAACAAGTCTTGTTGAGACATATGCTTTCAAATCCCTATTTTCCATTATTACAGACCACCTACTGCATTCAATTACATGCTTACTTGTTTCACATAGCTTGTTTTCTGGATTTTTTCACAGATATATCCTTTTTTCACAGTACTTCAGCTTTGCACTGATGAACTGTCTATGACAGAGGTGGTTTGAATAGATGGCAGCTTGTCTTTTGTAAGTAATGCTCATGACCATGTGATGGCCTGATTACCAACTGGTGTTCCACAGTTGCTGATTGCATGCAGAGCAGCTGTGTAGTTATTCTAACAGCAAATGTCATGGCAATACACTTCTATAATCAAGTACTCCATGTGGGTGTTAGCCCTTTCCCTTACTTGTGAGGAAGACATCCTGGAGGTAAGTGAGGTAATAGCTCTTAGAACAAGACCTGTGGAGACAAGCCAACTAAATGGTGGAGAGGATTCAAAACTTAGGGGCAGAATGTGAGTATTGCTGTTATATGTTTTGAATACTGCTTGTTTAACAGGGTTTGTTTGAACATGCTACTTCTGCATCAGTCTGACAAAGTTCTGTGTCTGCATAACTCTCAACTGTAGGGCTATCCACATAATGGCCAGAGGTTTGCCTGTTATGTTTGGTCTGTTCCCCAGACAGGTGTTTTCCTTGGCAAATCAGTAGCATACTCTGGTGATTCCAATAAGTAAATGCTAACATCCATTTGTGTTTCAGACTTTATATCCCTCAAAAAAGATATGTTACAAAAAACCTGTAACAACAGCAATTTTCCTAGTGTATAACAGCAATATTTCAAGTATGGCCATGTTTTTGGGCCTCTGTCCCAAATTATGTCAAGCTTTGTACAGATGCCATACAGTAGGAGGTTGATAGGTAGGGTCTACCATTATTTTGTTCTGTCACTCCTGCTGAGGGGAAAGGGTGGATACTATGTAGGACTCTATACATTCAAGAGGTTGGTGTATGGAGAATGCTCTTAGATGCCCTTGTAACATATTTTATGTGTGGGAGAGTAATAAGTGTTTTAAAATTAGGCTGTTAGAACATGTGAGACATATCATAGGTTCATAGGTTCATACTAGGCTATCTGCCCTGGGGCAATTATAAGCCTAGCCCGATTCTGTATGGCTTACGCCACCCCTTGATTTGAGTATACTGTGCCCTTTTTAAGGTTTAGTTTACTGTGCCTCTGTCTAATAGTGACACAGAAGTAATCCCTGGGACAAACCTACGATCCCCCATCCACCTATCGAGATTCTTCTTGAAGAGATTCAGTGAGGTGCTCTGCCTCACATGAACTGGAATTCTATTCCAGAGTGAAGGGAGCCTCTGGGTTATGAACCTGTCCCTCCAGCAAGTTCTATTTATTTCTGTGCTGAGGTTCAAGTCCCTCAAGCGTGTGGCTCTAAGGGATTTAGATTTACTGAGGTGGAGAATGTCCATTAATTCTGGATTTGACATAGCTTTGTATGTCAGGCATAGATTGCCTCGAAGTAGGCAGTATGCAACTGAGTAGAGCTGGAGTTTTTTTAACCGAGCAGCATATGGCATCTGTTTGAGACCCTTGATCCTCTTGGTGAGATACTTTTGGGGTCTTTCTAATTGCTGCAGGTGTCGGGTAAGGTACATCCCAAAGGGGCATTGTATTCTATGATGGGCCTGATGAGGGTTGAATAAAGGGGCACGATTACCTCTCTTGATCTAGATGTGAAACCCTTCGTGATGAGGTGGGCTATGTAGAAGGTCTTTCTAACCACTTTGGCAATGTGGTTTTCAAAGGAGAGATTGCTATCAACTTGGGTCCCCAGGTCACTAATAACTTTCTCTGTACTTAATGGGTTCCCGCCTATGTGGTAATTTGTGGGCACATTGTTTTTGCCAAAGGGTATGACTATACATTTTTTGGCATTTAGCTTTAAACCATGGCTGGCACCAGTTATCTGTCTCTGTGAGACCTTTTGAAGGATGTTTGTGTCAGCTAGAGAGTCGATTATGGCCCAGTTTGCAGTTCTGCGAACTTGGTGAGCCATAGTCCTCCCACGTTGCCTGTACCTCGGAAAAGTATATACCGAACAAGAGTGGTCCCAGGACAGAACCCTGTGGGACGCCACTTGTGACCGGTTTCGAGTCTGACATGGCTCCAGCAACTCTCACTCTGTGGGTTCTGTCTTTGAGCCAGTTTACGACCCATCTTGTGATATAGGAGTTTATATTTAAGCTGGATAGCTTATCTATGATGCCCGAGTGGGGTATTGTGTCAAATGCCTTTGCAAGGTCCAGATAGGCTGTGTGGACTACCTTCCCTTCATCTATGGCTTTGGTGACTGTTTCGAAGAAGTCAACCAGGTTCAAAAGGCAGGATCTGCCCTTGACAAATCCGAACTGGGTAGGATCTAGTGTCTGTAGGTCCCCAATGTCTTTGTTTATGAGCTCCATGATGATCCTCTCCATAGCCTTGCAGACTAAGCTAGTCAGGCTTATGGGGCAATAGTTTCCAGGGTCCATAGAGGCTCCGCCTTTGTGGAGTGGGACCACTGTTGCTGTACGCCATTCTGTGGGCACATATCCTGTAGTAAGGCTGATATTGTATAACTGTTTTATTTGAGGGATTATTTCCTCTTGGAGTTCATGTAGGACGCAACCTGGGACGCCATCTGGTCCCATGGAAGCAGTGTTTTTTGCTTTGGAGAGGGCAGCCTTCACCTGAGCATCAGAGATGTTTGGGAGGCAGCCCTCTGCTGGGATAGATACTTGCTCTTTTGGTGGGGAGGGGGTGGAGAAGTTTGCACTGAACCTGTCTGCCCGGATATTGGCGATGTCTGTGGGTTCAGTGTATTTTTTGTCGTTTAGAATCAACTCAGAACAAGTCTGGGAGTTGCATCCCAGGTTCCTAACATAACTGAAAAAAGCCTTATGATTGTCTTTGGTGTCCTGTGCAATTTTTCTCTCGAAGCTGGCCTTGGAGGATTTTATAAGGGATCGTAATTTTTTGCTAGTACTGATCAGAGATGCCTTCCCTATTTGGGATTTTGCTCTATAATGTAGTAGCTTCCTCCTTCTGTTTATTTCCTACAGTTTATTTATGGCAGGGGTCCACCAGACTGGACGCCTGCCTTTGGATGATTGGGTCTTGGTTTTGTTTGGGATAGCATGATCCATGCATTCCTGGAGATGTCTGTAGAATGCATTTATATAGGATTCTGCAGTTTGGGCCGTAGTTTCCACTGGCCCTGGGGCCTTGAAGGATTCCACTTCAGTTTTGAGAAGTGAGAAGTTCACTTCTGAGAAGTTTTTCACTGTGGTTTTCTGGGCTGGGGGTGGGGTCGGGATGTGGACATCCAGTGAAATTAATTTATGGTCTGATCTTACCAATGAGGGATACACTTCTGGTGTGGAGCATAGAGTCCCCATGTTGGTAATGATCAGGTCTAGTATGTTGTCCCCTCTTGTGGGAGTGGTGACTAGTTGTTCCATAGCATTTGAGTTTATAATTTCCAGGAACCTTTGGGCTAAGGTGCTGGGGCTTGAGTAGTGCTCCCAGTCAATGTTTGGGTAGTTGAAGTCACCCAATATAATGGTGTTCGGAGAGATCTTCATGTTCTCCAATGTTTTCAGGAAAGCCGAGTGGGATTCCTGACTTTGAGAGGGTGGTCTGTAGGATGCTATAAACTGAAAAGCAGTCTTGTCCACTGTTAGTTGCACATGGATGGTCTCCGATACTTCGTGCAATGCCACTAACCTGGAGGTGTGGATATCCTTGATAAATATGGAAACTCCTCCTCCTTTTGTGGTTCGGTCCGGGTTTTGGGGCCGAAAAGCATGATATGAGGTATAGCCTGGCAGTGCTGGGGTACTCTCTAGAGCCTTGAGCCAGGTTTCTGTCACTGCACAGATATCGATGTTCTCCATACTGAGGAGAGCTTCGAGTGTGTGCATCTTGAGGTTAAGACTTCTGGCGTTAAGCAGCATTACCCTTAGTTTCTTGTTCCTTGTGCTGTCCATGGGGGTGGGTTTGACTTTTGAGCCTTGCCTAAAAAAGGCACTATGGGGGTGGCAAGAGCCTTTGCCAATAATTATTCTCATATTCAATATGTCTCATATTACTGATGAGAAAGAAGACAGTTCTATAGCTGTACATTTTAATAATTCTCACCATGGGGGTAGTAGTCATAAAAGAACATTTGTTATGTACAGAATCAGTTAAAATTCTTAAATGTGATACTTTATCCCCTAGGGGGTTAAATGAGTAGTGTAATTGGTGGCTGTGTATATACATGTAATTAAGTGTAGTGTGTTACAAGGTACTGCTTTGGAAAAAGTCTGTTTTTCAATTTGATCAAACAGTCATAAAAGAACAATTGTTATGTACAGAATCAATGTATGTTTTTAAATGTGATACTTTATCCCTTAGGGGGTTGAATGAGTGTAATTGGAGGCTGTGTATTTAAATGTACTTAAGTGTTAATTGCTTTTTCTAATTAAGGCACATATTTCTTGTAATGTGTTACTCCTTGAAGGCTTTGGCAAAGACATCAGAGTAAAATGAACTTGTGTGAATTTTGGGCTGTTTGCATTTTTCTTTTCTATCTTCACTCATTGTGGTTGTTTTACTAAGAGGTCATTGTATATGTCTGGCCATTGCAGATGGCCTGTCATAATTTTGTAGCAGCTTACTGTTCACTTATTATTTGGACTGGGGGGGGGGCAAATGTGAGTCTCATGGGTCTTTTTGTATCCAACTGTGCATACTGCCTAAGTTATGGGTGGTATATTAGCAGCATATGTTTGTATGGGCATTTAGATATAAATATATATATATATATATATATATATATATATATATATATATATATATATATATATATATATAGATTCACTTTATAAGCTCGAAATCCTGAAATATCAAATTTCAGAATCTCAAAACCATAAAGTGGAAAGCCGAAAACCGCAAAAGACCAGAAGCGTGAAATTCAAAATCTCGCACGTCAGAGATGTTGAATTAGTGGTTCTGGTTTTGCGTTGTGTTCATGGATTCAGGTAAGTGTTTTTGTTTAAGTGTTTTGGACAGGGGCTGTGGTGTGTGTTAATGTGTTTTGTTACAGTGATGTGTGTGTGCGAGGGGAATGTTGCCTGTGTGGTGGTATTTTGTGTGTGTGTGTGTGTGTGTGTGTGTGTGTGTGTGTATGTAGTGCGACCTTGGAGTTAGTATATTTAAGTAGGAGGGGTGTGGGGGGCACAGGGGGCTTGCTCTTCTGCATACAGTAATGGTAGGTGTGTGTGTTCGTTTAGTTGTGTGCGTGTATGTTGTATTGCTTTTTTGAAAGTGTCGGGAGGTATGTGTGTGTTTGTATGTGTTGTGTAGTGTGTGCTGTGTGCTTTCGCAGTTTTGGGTTTCATGGTTGTCTGGTTTCTGTTATATGGATTTTTGACTTCATGGTCTCGAGATACTAAAATTCGATATTTCAGTGTTTCGAGATTATGAAGTGAATCCATATATATATATATATATATATATATATATATATATATATATATATATAAATATATATATATATATATATATATATATAAATATATATATATATATATATATATATATATACACACACACATCAGTATTTCTTGGTAATATATCTATATATTGTTATACATATATATGTATCTCCACACATATCTATCTATATATGTAAATTTTTTTTTCATGTATATATTTGTGGATAACAATCATTCCTGATTGCACAGTGTGTCTTTTCTATTGTAAACTGCCTGTACTGCATGATATGTTGTAAAAAATATCCTAACATCTTAAAGCTAAGATGGCCTAGTGGTAAAGTGCTGTGACTATGGTGTATAGCATCCAGGCTCAAGACTGAACAGGGCTGGTTATTTTGTTGCTGCCCAGAAGAAGGGCTGTTGGGTACAGATGATTAAGGCACTTTTAAGCAGTTGTAAGTGGATTTGCATGGGTTTGCATGGTGCTAAGCAGCGCTAAATCATTAAACTGTGTAGGCTTCACTTACCAATGCTTACCAGTAAGCAAATATGCTTAGCAGAGCTAACTACTGGTTGTCATTCACATTTAAGTAATCTGTAAACCTGCTAAGCATAGCTCAGCCATGGTAACCATTGCTCACATTCCAGTCTCATAAAATAGCAGAGTAATGACATCATGTAATAAGTTTATTTAATTTCCTGTATATAACATGCTTTTATGTGCTCTCATTACAGTAGCAAAGGGTGTGACTAAACTGTACAGGATACTTGGGTATACATGGGTAGTATCAAATGTTTTCTTTTTATTATTTCTTTATACATGGGTAGTATCACATGTTGTATGCACTCACACTTGCACGTTACACCACCTACAGTACACTGGTTGATGAATATGATTCCCCACATATTGTATTATGAAATTAGTACTTTTGACACTGCTTTTCCATGTAATATTAGATTGCCTATTGTAGTACTCCAATCATGTACCTCTGCATGCAGAGTTGGGACTCTGAGTACTACACAATCTTGTTCTTGGTGTTTCAGCTGTATGTTTTTATGTATCTCCTATTGGATATTACTATGATATTATTATATTAACGGTAGAGTACTATGTTTTTGGCCATGTCATTGAGGACTGCTGTCATGTAGTAATGGCATACATTTCAGTTTCAGACTTCTATCCTTCAGGACATTCATCCTAATGCATAACATGTTTGCTGTCCACTTTCTGTCTGTCCTCTCTGCAAATGTGCAGAAATCAGGTATTGGTAAGGCCATACAACTATGTAGGTGCCAACATAGTTTTGTGCTGTGGGCCTGGACACTGCTGCTAGCTCCAACAAATGGGATGTCCTTCATGTGGGCCTTGGCCCTTTTACTTGCCTGTGTGAGGGGACATTACAGAGGTGGTGGGCTACAGATTCACAAACAGTAGGTGGGAATACTTCACAGGACAGGACATTTGGAGACAGCACAACAAAATGAGGGACATATCTCCAGAATTGTGAACAGATTCTATGTCATCATCAGTGCTGTTATAGACATAGTGGGTTGCTAGGTTGACAGGGTTTGTGTGGACATGCATATAGTGAGTGACTTCACATCTGACAGTGATATGTCTCTGACATACCTCTCACCTGGCATACCGTCCAGAGAGTGGCCACATGTTTGCCTGTTATGTTTTTTCTGTTCCCCAGACAGTTGTTGTTCTTGGAAAATCAGTCAGGGACTCTGTGGAATGCAGTCAGTAAATACTAAAATCCATTGGTCTTACTGATATTCCTCATAAAGGATATGTTACAACAAACCCAGTAACATCAACAACTGTCTAAATTTCTGACATCAATATGTCCAGTCTATGTCTGTGTTTGTACCTCTGTCCCCAAATGATGCCAGGCTTTGTCCAGATGTCATGCACTATGAGGCTCAGACGCATTTAGTATCATTATTTCTTGCCTTCATTCCTCCTACCATCTCAGTGATGTAGTAGACCCACAGACATGTTACAGGGAAGAGGCCATAGATATCAGTCCTGACCCTGTACATTCTGAGGTGAACTGTACATTTGAGACGTCTGTGTACATCTGGCCATTGATGACAGACTGTCAGGACTGTGTGCACATGTTTTGTGTATATGTTATTTGGGCTGTGTATGGAGGGGGGTAGATGCAAGTGTTATGACTCCTTTTTTATCTGACTGTGCATGCTGCTCCAGTGTCTGCTGGTCTGTTGGCTGTATGCCTTTGTAGGGGCAGACTGAGACATTTCCTGTACCATGGTCAGGATTCAAACTACACTGAGAATTGGGCCACTGTATGTAGGGGTAGTGTGTGACTGGAATTTCTTCACACAGTCCGTATACTCTACTGTTCACCTGACCTACTGGTATGTGACTGTGACTGTGGTGGAATTGGTTGTGGGTATGCACTTTCACACTGGTGTCTGATTTGTGGTGCTGTAACACCTCTGTAGTGCCTGACATCCTAAAAGGGGTTGACAACACATTCTTTGACATTGAGCTTAAGGCCATGGCTCTGACACCAGTCATTGGTCTCAGTGAGATCATTCCATAGGATGTCAGCATCACTTGGGTAGTTAATAGCTCCCAACTTGCAGTCATCTGCAAACATTGTCAGCCAGAGTCCCTTCATGTTGGCATGGACTTTAGAGAAGTAGATACCAAACAGGAGAGGACCTAGGACCGAACCCTGTGGAATTCCACTCGTGACTGGTGGCAGTCTGACTTGGGGTCAGCTACTTTCACACTGTGGGTTCTATCTGTGAGACAGTTTGCAACCCACCTACTGTTATAGGGGTTGATGTGTAGCTTAGTGAGCTTATCCATGATCTCTGAGTGGGGAATGTTATCAAAGGGCTTGGCCAGATTGAGGTAGGCTTTATGAACCACCTTGCCTTCATCCACAACTCTGGTGACTGACACAAAGAACTCAACCAGGTTGATTGAACAGGCATGAGCTACCCTTCACAAAAGCAAACTATGTGGGATCCTGAGTCTGGAGGTTCCAATATCCCTGTTTCTTAGGTCCATGACAATGCATTCCACAGCTTTGCCTGACAGCCTTGTCAGGCTAATGGGGTGATAGTTCCCAGGGTCTGCAGCCACTCCTCCTTTGTGGAGAGGGATAAATGTAGCAGTGCACCAGTCAGTAGTGACACAGCCTGAGGTGAGGCTGTGGCTGAACAGGGCACACAGGTGAGCTGCCAATTCACTCTGTAGTTCATGCAGAAGACAACCAGCGATATTGCCAGGTCCAATAGAAGCTGTATTCTTGACCTTGGACAGTGGTATTTTAACCCAAGCAGCTTTACTACTGGGTGCCTGGCAGTGTACTGATATTGTGATTGGTCCTTTGGGGATGGGGAGAGGGGTTAAGTTGCCACCAAATCTGTGTGCCAGTATATTGGCAATATCTGTTGGCTCAGTATAGGAGATACCATTGTGCAGTAGCTCAGACCACATGTTGGTATTGCCGTGGAGATTCTTTACATAACTATAGGAGGCCTTGTGGTTGTCTTTACTGTGTGCTGAAATTCTGTATTCACAGCTACCTTTAGAGTATTTGACGAGGAAACTCATCTTTTTGTTGAGGCTGATAAGGGAGTTTTTCATGTCTTGGAATTTCATCTATATCAGTTTTCTCCTTCTGTTGTAGATTTTCTTTGGGCAGGGGTCCACCATATTGGCTTCCTTTTTCTGGAGGGGAGTGTCTTGTTTCTATTGGGTATGGAGGAATCCATGCCTTTGTGTACATGTTCGTACTGCATTGGTGTGCGATTTTAAGGTCATGCAACTAATCTCCATTTGCATGGGTGCCATGAAGTTAGCCACCTCTGTTTTTTGGAGGCCAAAGTTAGCTTTGGAAAGGTTTTTCATGGTGGTTACTTTTGCAGAGGGGTGGGAGGGATGTCGATTTCTAAGGTGATGACATTGTGGTCAGAACTAATATGACAGAGTTGACTACTGGTGTACAGCAACAGTTGCCCATGTTAGTACTGACTAGGTCAATGATGTTGCTACCTATAGTGGGTGTAGAAGCGAGCTGGTCCAGGCCATTGGAATGAATGCATTCCAGGCAACATTGGGCAAGTGCATTGATACATGAGTAGCTTTCACAATTAATGGAGAAGTAGTTGAGGTCAACCAGTATGAGAGTGTTAGGTTGGACAGTAATATTCTCCAGGGTGCTTAGGAACATAGGGTTTGACTCTTGAGACATGGTTGGGGACCTATAGCATGCTACAACTAGAATTGCTGTCTCACCCTATGTTAGCTACACCTGCAGTATCTGTGATGCATTATGTTGGGCTACCAGTCTGGATGTGTGTGCATCCTTTGTGAATAAGGAGTGCGTTGAGTGAGTGCCTTTTGAGATTTAGACTTTTAGTGTTGAGCAGCATGACCCTCAGATTGCATTTGTTTGTAGCTGTTAGATCTTTAGGTATATTTATGTATGTGTATATATATATATATATATATATATATATATATATATATATATATATATATGTGTGTGTGTGGATGTATTTATATACTTTTCTATATATATGTGTATGTATATATGTATATATTTTACATGTATATCTCTATAGATATATTTTGTCTAGATTTGTCCACATTTATGCATCACCATACATAAATACATGTATATATAAAAAAACCTGACTGATTCTACAGAATTTTTTTCCTACTGTTGAATGACTCTACTGACTGATATGTTTGGAAAAGCATCAGCTTTTTGTAGAGCTCACATGGTATAGTGGCACATGGCTCTGAGTAGGGTGTACA
Source organism: Protopterus annectens (assembly GCF_019279795.1). Classification (NCBI taxonomy): domain Eukaryota; kingdom Metazoa; phylum Chordata; order Ceratodontiformes; family Protopteridae; genus Protopterus; species Protopterus annectens. The sequence goes on from NC_056731.1 coordinate 1,959,259,763, forward strand.
GGACCCTGGGTTCAAGACTTGGTAGGACTGATAACTTTGTTGCAAGGCAGAACAGTTGCTGCTGGAGACAGAGGGATAAGGGCAATATTTCAGGACTGATAACTTTGTTGCAAGGCAGAACAGTTGTTGCTGGAGACAGAGGAATAAGAGTAATATTTCAAAGAAGTCTCTATTTTGGGCCCATTTTGACATCCTTTGGACAGATTTGTTACAGTAAAAGGTTTGGGGTATGAATCTGATGTACAACTCCAGTACATATATATGTAAACATATATATATATATATATATATATATATATATATATATATATATATATATATATATATATGTGTGTGTATATACGTATATATATCGATATGTCTATATATATATATATATATATATATATATATATGTATATATATATATATATATATATATATATATATATATATCTTTTTATGTACATATATATAGATATATATATATGTGTGTGTGTGTGTGTGTGTGTATGCATTGATTTACTTTTCTATCTGTACATGTATTTCTAAACGTATATAGTTTATATGTATATTTCTACATATATTATGTATTTATTTGTCCATATGTATATGCATCTCCATACACATATACATTTGTGTATATATATATATATATATATATATACATACACAAAACTTGACTAATTCTACAGAATCTTTTCCCTACTGTTGTATGACTCTACTGAATGATATGTTTGAAACACATCACGCATGTCTACAGCTCAAATGGCTCAGTGATAGATTGCTGTGGCTATGGTATGCAGGGTCCTGGGTTCTAAACTTGCAAGGGCTGATTATTTGTTGCTAGGCAGAACAAGTGATATTGGATACAGAGGGATTAAGGCACTTTTAAGCAGTTGTAAGTGGGTTTGCATGGTGGTAAGCAATGCTAACTTACGGTTAACTATGCTTACACACAGTTAGCCCTAAAAGTGCTTAATGTGAGTTAGCTTCACTTAGCACTGCGCAAACATGCTTACTCAAGCTTACTACTGCTTACACCCACTTACCCCCTGCTACTTTCTTTAAAAGAAAAGAAAAAAGGGGTGATAAGAAAGTGGTGAAAAGGGAGCACGAGGAGGAAAAAACAATATGAAAGATAGCTATGGATGTGCAGAATGGGTGTAGGGAAGGTCCATAGCTGTCTATTTCTTCTACAGCAACAGCTGTGCATATATACAGAATTTGGAGGTAAATTTGGACACTCAAACCCCTGAGAGAGGGATGAGGAAAACAATAATGTGTTTTGAAACCAATTAGACTAGATTACATGTATTGAGTGGACACATGCGAAATTGACAGCTATGTATTGGACAACATTTTTTTGTGGGAACAGATTGCCCTTTTTTTTAAGGTGAGAGTGGGATGTTGGGGAAGAATAGTAGGTATATTTGGGGAGGTAGGTTGGGTAGGAAGACAGACAAGACCGCAGACAGGGGTGGTATATGACACATGTGGGGGGTAAACACCTTGGATGGGAAGGAGTGGTTGGTAATCGGATGCCCACAAACCCCCAAATGGATACAGTGGGACTGAGGTCCCCACCCATGGGCAGTCACCACTGCACCTTCATGTCCCCGAAGGTGGCTGTGCTGGGGGCTGAGCAGGAGGGGCAGGCTGACCCTCTAGATGCGCCATGTGGCCCTCAAGCTGGCATAGCAGATCTCCAAATTCCTTCCAGAGCTCGTTACGTACCAACCTCTGACTTGGCTTCGGGTCACAGCATCCTGTCCCCGCCCATGCCTGGAGGGGACAAGCCCCATACCCTGAGGTGGTTCCACCCAAAAGTGGTGCAGGACCAGTGGATGAGGAGGTCCTGGGGTGGGTCCCAGATGTGCTGGGGCCCAGTGCCACAGCCAGATGTGGCGGGAGACGCGGATCTGCTGGGATCGGCCTTCCCAGACCTGCTTTGGTGTTGCAGTTGTAGAAAATATGTTGGTTAGTCATGAAAAACACATTCCAGGATTAGTTATAACAGCATGCATGAGTATTCCCATTAACCCAGAACAACAGAGTTGGAACAGTCATAGCAAACAGAACACATGCATATATGGAACCACAGTGGACATTATAACAGCATGCAGGTTATATTGACAGCAACAGGCCACCAATGATAGTATTTGAACAGGGAACACTAACAGAAAAACATTCTAATATTTGTAGAACAATAGGACACATGTCCTGACAATAGGTTTGGTGGAAAACATACCCATTGATTTATGTGTTTAGATTATTGGTGCAGATAAGATGGGGGAGAGAGAGAGATGTCAATTAACAACTGTATATGCTTGAAGTACTAATATTGCTCTAATCATTACTCTACAGGTATTACCTCACTTTACATCGACCTATGGCATTGGGTTGAGCAGTGGAATGTTTGTACACAGTGTATAATTACAGGCTTCTTACAGCTCATTTATACCTTTTTTTACCTGGCAGACCTGTGGAGGAAATATCTGTTAACACTACCTGACTGTTTCTATACATATTCACATAGTCAAGGTTACATATGTGCAGTCATAACTGTGTGTGTGTGTGTGTGTGTGTGTGTGTGTGTGTGTGTGTGTGTGTGTGTGCACGTGCACGCTACTGCCATAATCCACCTTGATTTCTATCGGTCACCCTGGGTGTTGGCTACAGTGACTGGCTGTGACAATGTGACCCTTGAGGGCATTTCTTGGAGGGGAATACTTGGTGTACATACTTCTCTTGCTGTCAATTGCAGCCTTGGGTTTGGACACTGGTTGTTGTACACAGTGTATAATTACAGACTTCATACAGCTTATTTATACCTTTTCTTACCTGGCAGACTTGTGGAGGAAATTTCTGTTAACAGTACCTGACTGTTTCTACACATATTCACATATTCTTGGATGAGATTATGCATACAGCTTAATAGCACTCCCCGGATTCAAACTTTGCCAGTTTGTGCAAAAAGAGAATACAAGTTTGTATTTCACCACAATGAGCTACTGAGGAACTGCTGTTTCTTTCCAGACTGTTTTCAGTATAATAGTTTGTTGTTTGGGCAATCTCCTTTGTAATTCAGATATTCTTGCATGGCAGATGCTTGTTATAATCTGTAGTCAGACCTTGACATATTACAGTATGGAAAACAATGGTTTTGTTGCACATCATTGTGTTGCGGCTGAAGTGATGGAGGTAGGTGACTTCTGCCCAGCATACAGCAAATTTACAGATAGTACAAGCTATTTCAAGGTATTCCCAGGTGAGACTTGGTTACCTATGGCATGTCACAGTCCTGTCCCATAATGGCACAGTTTGCATTTGAATTATGATAGAATAGCAAAGAGTCCCAGTGAAGGCGACATCACTGCAGCACATACTGTAGCAAATGCAAGCAATTTTATAAGTAAATAATGAATTCTGTGAAGACAGTAAACAACTGAAAAAAATCCCCTAAAAACAAATGTACAGTTCAACCATATGCAATTAAGAAAACAAAAGTAATCATTGTAAAATATTACAGAGAAATGTAACCCAATAACTACTTTAATATCGTGCACTAATATAAACCAGAAGCACATACTTGGGTGAATCAGTAAGTATTCCATTTAATTTGTGAAAAAATAACAGCACTTCCACTATGAGGGGATGAAACCGAATGTGCCGAGGATTGGAATCCCCAAACTTCATTCACCCAAAAAAAGGGCCCCCCAAAAGTTTTTAAGTATTTTTTAGGGGGCAAGCCCCTTATACCCCCATACTTAAATATACCAACTCTAGGTTCACATAAACTCAAAGAAGGGGGAATTATTCCAAAAATGTCATCACTGCCGGCAGAATTTACTGACAGTGATTTCCTGTGGAGGAACTCTGATAATCGGCGGGCTGAACTTTTGGCAACTGAAGCTCAAGAGTTTAATCTTTGTCCACCTGTAGATTACTCAATAACAACACAAAAAACTTTCCTCAGTAGAACACAAACATGTCTTCTAACAGTTGCCCATTCATTTCATTGACAGACAGCCCCCATACTCATTGCCTAAGTATCTGGTTTGACACTTCCAGAATTAAAAAAAAAACTAATTATTCCATTAATCTGCATTTTGCTTCACAGCAACATTAATCACAGCTTGTCTTCCAACTTGCTTCACCCAAATACACCTGCAAAGTTAGAATTATAACAAGCAACAGGGGGGAATAATCATTTAATCCACAGACAGTCCCCATACTCATTGCCTACCCACAGTGTCTGGTTTTATCCTGCCAGAATAAAAAAAATAAAAGGATGGTTACATTAATGTATTTTTCACATAAACAGTAGTCATAGCTTGTATTCCAGTTTGCCTTATCCAAATATGTTAGTCCTTCATAGTCAGAATTAAAACAACTAAACACCAGGGACGATTATTTCATCCACAAACTGACTCTTTACCCATGACCTACCTAAATTAAATTAGTCTAGCAATCTAGTATGACCCTGACAGGATTAAAAATAATAACGGTTTCATTATTTTTTTTTTGTTAAAGAGAAACAGTAGTCACAGCTCATCTACTAGCTTGCTTCATCCAAATATACATTAGTCTTGCAAAGCCAGAATTAAAACTGCAAACATTAGGTCAGTCATTTCATCCACAGACAGCCTCCATAGCCCATATTTTATGTACAGTATCTGGTATGACCCTGCCAGGATAAAAAAAAAATCATAATAATAATTGTTAAATTAATGTATTTTTGTTTTGCAGAAATGGTATTCACAGATTATATTCCAACTTGTTTTACCAAAATACACATTAGTCCTGCAAAGTTAGAATTACAACAACAAAACAGCAGAGACAATAATTTCATTCACAAACAGCCCCCATTCACACTGTCTGTCCACACTATCTCATCTGACCCTGCCAGAGAAAAAATAAATAAATTAATGATTGTGCTAATGAATTTCTTTCACATAAACAGTAGTCACACTTTGTATTCCATCTTACTTCAAAGAAATACACCTTAGTCTGCAAAGCTAGAATTACAACAACAAAACAGCAGAGACAATAATTTCATTCACAAACAGCCCCTATAACCATGACATAAAAAACACATTAATGTATTTTTATTTTACAGAACAGAAATCAAAGCATGTATTCCTGCTTACTTCTCCCAAATATGTATTAAGTTTGCAAAACCAGAATTGCAATAGCAAATAGATAGGGCCAGTCATTTCATCAACAACAGTCCCCATACCAATTGCCTACTCACACCGTCTGGTTTGGCTCTGGTAGGATAAAATATTTATTTATTTATTTATTTATTTATTGACCCTGCCAGGATAAACAAAATATTACATTAATGTATTTTTTGTTTCATAGAAACAGTAATCACAATTTGTATTCCAGCCTGCTTCACCTAATTACATATTAGACCTGCAAAGTAAGAATTAAAACAGCAAACAGCACAGGGACAGTTATTTCTTTAAAAAAAACATAAAAAAGGTTCCCATAGCCATTGTCAACCTACAGTTTGATCCTCCCAGAATAAACAACAAAAAATAGGGTTGCATTCATGTATTGTTTTCTCGTACTAACTGGCAATAACCTGTATTCCAGTTTGCTTTACCAAAATGCACATTAGTACTGCAACATAATAACTACAACAGGGTCAATTATTTCTTCTGCAGATAGCCTCCATAGCCATTGCTATCCACAGTATCTGGATTTACCCTGCTAGGTTAAAACAAAAAATAAATAGTAGTTACACTATGCATTTTGTCACATAAAAAGTAATAACAACTTGAATTCCATCTTACTTCAGGTACACATTAGTCTGTAAAGACAGAATTACAATAGAAAATAGTAGGGCCAAATTTAATCTACAAACATCCCTTATACCCACTGCCTACATAAATCATCTGTCAGGATAAATATAAGTAATAATAGTAATGGTTGCATTATTGCAGTTTTGCTGCTCAAAATCAGTAGTTGCAGCTTCATCCAGCTGCACATTATCCCTGCAGCTCCAACATTATAACATCAAACAACACAGCAGGAGCAATCATTTAATCTTCAAATGGCCTTAGACCCTTTCCTACCCATAGTACCTGGTTTGACCCTGCCAGGAATAAAAAAAAAAATACTTAGCTGCTACAATCCAGAGGAATTTCAGGAACAACTTTTTCTGTGCAAGATGAAAAAAATGTGCCTTCACTATGTATGTGCTCCACTTTGCCATAAAAATAACTGCATCCAGGAACTGGTAGCAGAAAACCAGCTCCTAAGTCTTTATAATGTTGCTTTATTTGGGTTGGAAGGTTGATCGATCAGTTCAGCTGCACATTTAATAAGGAGGGAGTGTTTCTAGGACAAACAGCTGTGGAAAAAATAAATAAATGCATTGCATTCATTTGGCAAGAGGTGTGACCAATTTTATAAATAACCGCGAGATGAGCGCTACCACATTTGAAAGTATGGCAAGCAGAAAACTTATGGAACATGGAACTTCACTCTGCTGTAACATGTTTACATAATGTGAGTGAAGGAATAATACATGCTAATATTGCAGAAAACTGTGCCATAGTCTGTAGTTGTCCGTCAAGTGCCTTATGCTGTTTTTTTTCTTATCTTTATCTGTTATTCAGACAAGTTCCTGTCAGTTTCCCTCTCTGATACTTTCTCGGTCACAGTGGGAGTCACAGTTAGAACAGGCACTCATAATCTTAGGATTATCGGGTCACCTGACTGGATCCTGTAATTGCATGTTCTATCATGACTTGTGACACAAAACAGAAAAATAAATACATGAACAAAAATCAAACCTCTGTGGGTTGAAATTGGAAACTATACCAGCAAATAATGTATGTTCTCAACTATGTAGCACTTTTGCTATATATTTTCCTATTTCAACTGAAACAGTTAAAAGCTTCTTTTTTCCTTTCGTTATCTTTTTGACAGACTGTATGGCAGCTTATAAAAAAAAAGGGGGGGGGGCACATGAAACCAAGGACTAAATCTGCCACTGCACAATACTCTAAAATTTTATGGCAAGCAGCATTTCTCTGCCTTCTTAAGGATGTGCACATTACTACTGTAACTGACATTAATATGTGCACTTGCATGTATCTCGTATTAATAGAAAATACTGGCAACAATGTCGCCCACAGTATCACAACTTGTCCCCATGCATATCTGTTAAGCCTGTCAAAAATATGCGTTGGCCTTTGGTGGTACATACATCAGGCATATACCTATACACATCCACCCTCCACCCCTCAAATGTAGCACAGTAGGGTTGTATCACTGATGGTACCAAAAGTAACCCCGACTGTTGGTAGCAGGGGAACCTTCTTTATCAATGTAAACCTATTGGCTTGTATGCCTGCTATATGCATTCGCGTTTCTGTGCTTATACCTGTCATGTGGCATGCAGCTGTGGCCGCTCGTTTGATTAGTGTATGTTCTACATACATTAACCCTTTGTTTGTTCTGTTGTTCTACCAATCCAAGCTGTATACACCCTGTAGCTCTGTGTCATATGTTTACAGCTGGTTGTAGTTCTGAAAGATGAGGTCTATGGCAGAAGCTGGTCAATTTTAATCCTGCCAAAAATGATGTCCTACTACCAGCACTTAGGACACCTGAACAGCACCTGCTGGAAAGAGGGTGTACTAACCAGCCTTTATGTGACCAGTTGTGGTAAACCGTAATCTGTGACATAAATGCTGGATGAGGACTCAGTCACACATTACAGTAGTGCTGTAAGTGTGTTGCTTATGTGTAATGCTTTGCTAAGACAAAATCACATTCCATAGCAGTACAGAAGTTGGTCACAGAGGACACCTGGGAGTAATAGGCTGATAGAGTCAGAGGAGTTTTTGGTGTCCCTGTAGTCAGACATGAGTTCTTGAAGGAGTAGAGACTGCCATAAGGATGGGACCACCCCCACTAGTCTCAGTGAATGATGCCTCAGATTAGTAACTCCTACACCGGTTTACACTTCTCATAGACATTGTAAACTAATCAAAGCAACTGTCTATGTACTGGTTTAGGTACCTCAGATATCCAGCCACATCAGGATGGTAGAAAAGATAGACTATGTTTGTATGGCAGTCTTGTATGGGCACCCTTAATATACGTACCACAGTGGTGCAGTTTTAGCACACGTACCAGTGATTAGTCTGTTGTATGTTTCACTGTATATTCCAAGGACAGAGCAGAGCTTCAGTGATACCTATGGAGACTGGGGCATAACAGTAGGCTGATATCAGTACCAGTATTGGTGCTGGTGATCATGATGAGACAGAAATACCTAAGTTTCAGTTGATGACACAGAGGCAGTATCTTTCTCTCTCCTGGATATGTATCCTCCCTCAGTGTAGGTCGTATATGTGTCCTCACCCACAGAAGTACATGAAGCTGTACTGCATGAGTACTTACTATCTACAGTGGGCGAGAAATCCTCCATAGCTTCTACAGCAAATATGCTCCCACTGCACCTGCAGCAGTCGATTCCGAATTGAGTATAACTGCCAAGTTGCAGCTTTGCTGGAGTGCTCAATGTCAGCACATGTAACAGGTTGCCCCTGACATGAAGGCAGCAGTTAAAATCAGTCAGCAAATGTGCTGTAGTATTGTACAGGTACAATCCACTGCAACACAGTCAAGAATCTGGCTTATTGTTCTGTTTTGTGGCTCCTTGTAGACATAGAAGCCAGAGTTAAAGTAATAATTGGTCTCATAAGGTTTCTGGTGGCATACTTCAATATCTCCCTTCATATGTAGGATCTGTGCACTCATCGCGACTGTTGTCCAAGGTCTAGGAAGTCAGGTGGTTGGGACCATGTGAGGAGGGCCGTCACTGGGTATGCAAGCCTCATCTGCATCTGAACTTGTACCATGCTCCACTATTCCTTGTCATGAGAAGCCATGACTTTTACTCTCCTTTGATTATGGCACAGAACACCCATCTCCACATCAGGTCATGGTCATGTAATTGGGCACACCATCCCATCATAGAATAACATCATATGAAAAGGAATACCCACCACCTTGAGACTCGCATCTCAGACTCATGATATAAAACCTCCTTTTGTTGTGTGTAGGCAGCCATGTGTCATTGTGTCCCCAGCCACCTGTTCACATGAATGAGACCTACTCCTCCCCTGCCTGTGGCAGATATAGACCTACCTGATGCATAGTGGGGCTTGACCATGCAATAATCAGCATAGTTTGATATATAAAGTACATGCATCATCTTTGACCTGTGCAACACCATACTAAACCTATATACTCATCAGGGCCCATACATCTGAGCTGTACATCACCATTTATTTATTTATTTTATTTATTTATTCATTGTCATTTGTTAACCAGGTTAGTCCAGCTGAGCCAGGGGCCCATTTTCAGTGGAGACCAGAGGAGAAAAGCTCCAGATACAAGTAACAATATCACAAAAATAGTTATATTTACTAGGAGAGTGTGTAAAGTTGTTATACATTGAAAAATAAGAACCACTTTTTTATACAGTTGTGTTCAAGATTGTAGAAAGCAAGTACATAACAGCAAATAAATGCAAAATGCCAAAATATATACAGGTAATAGTAAATAAACTATATGTGAATCAGTATTTGTGCTGCTATGTAGTGGACCCATCACTGTCTTGTGATGGGTAGTTGTGCAGCTGATGGTCATTGTTGTTATTCCACCGCACTCTCTCTGGACAGTGGTGGTGATGTGCCTTCCCCGCTATTCCAGGGTGTGTATTGTCCAACCATACTGGTAACATGGGACTGTACTGCCTGCCTTTTCACATGATTATGAAGCATGTAGCATGTTAACAATATCCTGCAGGCTCCAGCTAGATAATATTGGAGTGCCCCCTCCCAGGTATGTTGAGGTTGTGAAAGTGGGCTTTGAAAAGGCTGAACACATACTGTATGATGCAGATTTGTGTATGGCTGATGTTATATTGGAATTCATCCCTACTCTGTGGGTACCATACTTGTGTCATAAGCCATGGCTGTGTATCCAACATAATTTGAAACAGAATATGAATGTGTGAGCTGAGTTACCACCTCTGGACATACTAGACATTAGCCATATTGTTTCACATTACCACAGTGCCTGCACTTACCAACCCAGTGGCACTCTTGAGCTTCTTTTTGCAGGTTGTGGCAGCATAGCTGAGATGTCTGCCCGATAGTGAATTAGACAAACTGCCTGGGTGCAATGTAAACATGCTCGTTATGATCCCATGCACATCAGACACTACCAGTCAGTTCAAAATGTGGTAGTCCTTCCTGTTTACAGACTTGTGTGATTGTGCACTAGTTGGGGCCTTTATTTATGCAACTGTGCAATCCATGGCACCCAGATCCTCAGGGAGGTCGGCAATGCAATAGAAAGCATGCATGGCATTATCTGTAGCCTCTATTGTGCTAGGAAGCTATATATGATCCTCCACATGGAGAAGCATTGCATCAAAGAACTTGTTGAGTATTCTAGAGATGGAGGCCAATGAAATACCCAACATGGCCCCATATGCTCACTGAATGTTCCATGTACCAGTATAGAAATAACATTACATACTTTGGTCTCCATAGGTGTGGAAAGGCCACATATTCCTGTTGATTTTGTATGTGGGTGGCATTGTCAGCCAAGACCTGCACCATCTCCCAGTTGACTGTAGAACAGTCAGTGATCTCTTGATCAGTGAAATTGTGATAAGTCAACAGCTGACAGTAATGTTTACATTTACATCACTTGATACCACACACATACCATCAGGAATCTGTGCCACTAATTTTATTTAACATTTGTTTACCGGGAAAATCCAACTGAGACTGAGTCCATTTTCAGTGGAGGCTCAGGGAGAAATGCTCCAGACGCATGTCTTTAGAATGTGGGAGGAAACCGAATCACCCAGAGGAAACCCACACGAATGCAGGGAGGACATGCACACTCTGCACAGGAGGCACCCCAGTCGAGAATCGAACTGAAGAACCTCTTGCTGTGAGATGACAACACTAAACACTGCACAGCCATAGCATGATGCTGTGTGATAGCTACTGTGACATTTAGCATTTTTGTTACATGCAGATTTGAAATTAATGGTACACTTTGCTTTTTTGTAGAACAGCCTGTTGAGTTTCATAATTTCTTCTGTAGACTACGAATAGTAACTGTGTTTGTGTGGCATGCATTTCAATGTCACTGTAATCTCATTTTACTACCCCATTTCATTTACATATCATTTAGTTATTTTCATAAATGTTCTGTTGCATATTTGAGCTCAGTGTGGTGGAGAGCAACATGGTATTATGAACTGCTAATAATTGGTTCATTGCTGATTCCAGCACAAGTGCTTGCTGCTTACTACACAACTTATCTGTGAATTGAGGCCTGTGTGTGTGTGTGTGTGTGTGTGTGTGTGTGTGTGTGTAGTTTTATGTGTATACATGTATGCTTGTGTGTGGGGAGGGGGTATGTTCCTGCAGATTATTACAAACTGATAGGACTTCAGTGTGTGTACTTGCATGTGTGTGTGAGTGTGTGTGTGTGTGTGTGTGTGTGTGTGTGTGTGTGTGTGTGTGTGTGTGTGTGTGTGTGTATTGTTTGTGTGTGCGTGCGTGCTTGCTTGCTTGAGTGTGTGCGTGCATGCGTGATATGTGTGTGCAATGAAAGCTTGAATATTGAAAATAATGGGTTATACTCTGCCATAAGAGTAAGGCTCTCTAAATGATGCATTAGCGACAGTGCTCATTTGAGAGAGAATTAAACCAGGCAGTATAAATTTGAATCATTTAGCCTGACACTTAATGGGAAAATAGATCACAACAATAGATGTATGGTGGAAAATTAGTTAAATCCAGAGAAAGAAAACCCAAAAATTATAATGTATAATTTATCAGTCAGTTTTAACATGAAACCTGTGTGAGATAGATGTCTTGGTTAAAAATGCAATATTAGCAATAATGTCCAGGTCATAGTGTTGAGTTATAGAAAAAACAGATGTCTCAAAGAATAAGATGCTACATTGTAATAGAAGGTTGCCTCCAAATTAGCGATGTGGTAGGGTTTTGTCAAAGCAGCATTAAAGGAGTCATACAATGCGTAGTTATTATGTCCCACATGATTGTGTTTTATCAAAGAGGGAGGAACAAAAGAAGGATCACAGATTAAACTTAACTTTCCTGGAATCAGACAATGTATCATTGACATGTGACCCTAAGTCCTAGATGAGCCCACCAAAAGACCCATGACACCAAGTTCTGGAGTTGCAGTGAATATGAATGTAAGGGGGAATAAATAGACTCACTGAAAGGGAAATAATACTAGCAAGATTAATTAGAGAAAGATTAGGTATAGTATGTTTACAAAAATTAAAGCCAAGTAAACGATAAATGAGGAAAAGGAACAAAAACACAGGCATGGTTGACAGGGATGGTGGCTACAAACAGAGAAATAGGGGAGCTATCTATGAAGATTTATACGAATGCAGGAAGGTAAACTGATAGTACTTTAATGAATGGAGAGGACCACTGCTTAATACTGAAGAGAAGGAAAGAATGCATTATGGGGTTGGATTAGGGGAAGTGAATGCGGACACCATGCACATGAAAGTAGGGAATGTGGGGGGAAGTGAGTGGTTTTCCTATAAATTATTATCATCTGGTAAGACTGCAGTTAGATCTGAATTTAGTGATGTTGTTTAATGATATATTAACAGAAGGGCCACTACTCTGATGGGAGGAGTAAAAATGGTGGTTCTCTATTAAATTCAAAGGTCAAAGGGAGAGTCCATCTAACTGGAGGACAATAAATCTGTGTAACACTGATACTAAACTTTTTGACAGAGTATTAATGGCTAGGTAGAATAAGATCCTCCATGAACTAATTGAAATTTCTCAAACTGGTTTTGCTAGGAGGAGCTTCAGCTAATCACTGGAGATTAATGATGAGTTTTCTGGGGTTGGTTAAAAAACAAAAAGACAGGAATGCAGGACTGTCCTTATGGACATATAAAAATGTCTGATTCAGTGATTTAGCATTTTGTGCTACAAATAATCAGGCAAACAATAGAAGAAGGATCCTTTCTAAGAAGCAATTGGATATTCACCCAGGAGTTGTAATTAGGGAGATTGTAAGAAAGGTTAAAACTAGGGAGGAGAACAAGATAAGGATGTTTCTATCCCTCGGTCTGTTGTTGTTAGTTAGTGAAGAGATAGCTCAGAGGATACAAGAATTAATAGAACTTTTGGTGGGAGGGAGGTTAGGTGCAGAAAAAGTAGAATTAATGGGTTTGCTGATGGCTGCTAGCTGTTATTGGAGGATGTGGATTGGATGCTTACCAAACTCAAAGACATTTTCTGTTAGTCTGGAAAGGAATCAGGTTTGTTGTTCCACCCTTAAAGTCTATGACAGTAGGAGCTGGAAGAGCTGGAAGGAAGAGCATTTGGATTTGCTGCATCTGGAGGAGGGGTTAAATACTTTGGAGTCGTGATTTCTACAGTTGAGGAAGGCTGAAAAAAGAACTAGAAAGAATTAAAAATTAATTTACAGAAGTATTGTATGAATGGTCAGAAAAGGTTTGTATACTTCACTACCACTATTTTGCATCTAATAAGGCATTTATTGGCCTTACCAAAAGATAAATGAATGAGGAAATCCAGATAGTATTGGATAGATTGGTTTGAAGACCAAAAAAGGTAGGACTTGAAAACACAGATTAAGAGTTAAAAGGGAAATAGAAGGTTGGGGTAAGCCTGACTTTAAAGGGTAAGCAGTAGCCACTAACATAGTGCAAATGTTTAGACGACAGATGGAAGAAAATCTCAGATGGAAACAATGGGAAAATAGGAGCAGTGTACAAGAAGGGATGGAAATGAAGAAAATTGAATTATTTACTTTGAGTTTAGTTAGAAAGTTTATATATTAAGTTAGTTGAAGAGATCATCACAAAGTTAAGAGATGTAATGGGTTTTAACCCTAGCCTTACTGCTATCCCTTACCACAACCCCAACATAACCCTACAAATTACAGTATTAAAAACCTTCCCATAACACTACCACCACACCAGATGTACTCACGTTCACAAACATGCACAAGCACTCACTAACAACCCTACATCTGTAACCTTACCTAAACCTGAGACACACCCTAAAATACACACACTCACACACAAACATATAACACCTATCCCTAACCTATCCCTGACCATAATCCTTACTCACAAGCACAGACACCAACACTCTCACCCCCTCTAATCCTACTTGAGTATCTCGACAAAACATAACTTCGACATTTGCACCACTCAGCTATCTGTACTATTGAAATTAAGCAACACCCCCTGTGTTTATCAAACAAATGGACTTTTAACAAAACGCAGGGGAACTATATGCATATAAGTATATATATATATATATATATATATATATATATATATATATATGTATATACACACACACACACACACACACACACACACACACACACACACACACACACACACACACCTATACATACTATATATATATATATATATATATAGAGAGATATATATATATATATAGAGAGATATATATATAGATATAATATCAGTCCCTATCTGTTGTTTGAGTTTTCAGAAACTCGAATTCCATATGGTCGAGACCATGTGATTGAGTTTTTGAAAACTCAAATCTTTTGACTGGAAATCTTAGTACAGTGAGGATCGAGAAATTTACCATCTGAAGTAGTTAACTTCATTTGTCCATCAACCTGTGGGTATCGGATCCATATCGGATCCACGCCAGCAGCTTCAAACAGCTAAGATCCGAGCTCCAAGCTCCTCCCCCTTACCCATAATCCCCCTGCTAACCCTTCCTGTCCTCAGATTTCGTTTGCCGTGTTTCAGTCAGCAGCTTGATCGAGCTTCCAGGCGTTGTAGAACAGTTTTTTTGTGAGAAAAATCTTTCCTTTTTATTCTAACTTTTTAAAAAATATTTGTGTGTGTGTTACCCCTAGTCTTTTGGTTTTATTAGTAAACTTGTGTAGTTATCTTAACTGTATTTAGTTAGTTTGTCCTCCCCCTGTGTGTTTGTGAAGGCGTGTTTGCATTGGGCCTAGTGTTTGAATTTTTTTCTAAGTATGTCTGAGGCCCCTAAAGCCTTCTTTTCTAAATGCACCGAGTGTGGCCATAAGCTGTCCCCAGCGGATGGCCACACTCGGTGTGTTATTTGCCTTGGGGTTGACCATCTCTCCTCAGGCTGCACTATTTGTGCAGCCTTCAACCCCAGGGCTTTGAGGGACAGAAGGTCGAAGTTGGTCTTGGGGGAACTGTTGCTCCCGGATCCGACTTCATCCTCCTCTCCCTCTGTGGCACCTGCCGCGGCTGCGACAGTGCCACCCCCCCATCCCTGCTCCCCTGGCCGGGACTCATCCTCCCACTGCAGAGCAGGAGGAGATGGAAGCTAGGAGGGAGCGCAAGAAGGATAAACATCACAAGCGGCGGGCCGAGTCTTCCTCCTCGGCCCCGCCAGCCAAGCAAGCGGCTTCTCCTAGAGCCTCCGGGCCTTCTCCTTCCCGGCTCCATTCACCCCATTTTTCTCTGGAGCCGGAGGAGGAGGAGACCTGGTCACCTTCGAGGTCATTGAGGCGGCACTCCCATCCCGCCTCGGTGGCCTCCTCTAGGTCGACCAGAAGCTTATTCGATGCAGATATAGACCGGATGATGCGTAGGTTCCTCCAGGCCCAGCTGCAGATGGGAGTGCTCCTGCCCCCCCCCCTCTGAGGGGGGGAGCTCGACCCCTTTTTTCACCCCGATAGCTCCTTCTCCGACCCACTTCCGGGGTTCGGAGCTGAGTAGAGTCGGAGCCGGGGGAGTGTCGGCTCCGATAGTACCTCATACTTCGGCACCGACAGCACCCTCGAGTTTGTCGGTTCCCTTTTCGGATCCGAGCTGTCGGAGCCGAGAGGAGCTGAGCTTCGGATCCGGAGGTGTCAGTGTGTCTTCGGCTCCATCTCGGTCGGAGCATACTGGCCCTTTGGATCCGACTGCTTCGGCGCCGGCTCCAATCCATGCATCGGATCCAAGGGGACTGCTCTCGGATCCCAGGGAGAGCAGCTCCCCTTTGGTGTTCGATGTTGTGGAGAGGGTTCTATTGAGGGATTCGAGGCCCCAGGCTCCTGCTACGGCTCCACCCTGCACTCCATCTCAGACGGGCCTACCTTCCATCACCCGGCCCCAGGGACAGCCTGCGCCTACGTCCCAGATAGTTCCCTTGGAGGAACAGGATGTGGTTGGTGAGGCCTCTTCGGACAGCCCCCCGAGGAGGTCCCTCACAAACGTAAGTGCAAGAGGAGGCACTTGGACTCACCTGAGTCCTTGACAACAGATACAGATTTAGAGGAAGGGGAAGGTTTCCCACGGTCACCCCCCCAAAGATGTCTCCTTTGGAGACATCATGGAAATGCTTTGAATTAGAGAGGGGGTGGTCCACCCAAAAACCTTCCTCGGATGAGTCTGTATTTCTGGAGGCATTTGATGCAGGCCCATCTACCTCTTGGGTGTCCCCTCCCGCTGACCCCCTGGTGGACCTAATTACTACCAGGGCATGGAAGGAGCCGGACACTGTGGAGCCCATTCCCAAGAGGCCTGATAAAATTCTTAGTCCTCCTTCCGATAGAACTTGCTGGAGCAACGGTGCTCCCGTAGATGCCATGTTGGTGGCGGCCACCACTAAAAAGGAACTGGCCCAGGAGAGTTCCTCGGTCCATCCTCCAGACAAGGAGTCTCGTCGATGGACCGTTTGGGGAAGTGGATGTTTGCTTCAGCCACCTTCTCGGTAAGGTCGCTGAATTATATGGCACATGTGATATGACTCCAGCGGGATCTCATCAAAGAATATGCCGGGTCGCCCCCAGATTCCATGTCGGCAGAGGATAAGAAAGTATTCTCTACCCGAATGGCCACTCTCAAATCCATTTCTAACACCTCTATGCGGTTCCTCTCTCATGCCACAGAAGGAGCCGCTAGAGCTAGCGGAGCGGGCATTGTCTTACGAAGGTATGCTTGGCTCCGCCATTGTGATTTTGTGGAACCCTTCAAGGCGTCCTTCGCTAATGCCCCGTTTGACAGTTCTTCCAACTTTGGCAAGACCGTACGCGATACGCTGGTCCAGAGCGAGAAAGATGGGAAGACGTTGTCTGCCGTCGGAGTCCGCTTCTCTGCTCCCCAGAGGTCCTTCACTAGGAACCAAAAGGGACAGAAGAAGATGTGGTTCCGGAAATCTCAACAGTCCCGTTTCGCTCCGGATTTCTCGTCCTTCAGAGGCAGAGGAGGACAGGGTGGACGCCAGCCCAGAGGCAGAGGGGGACCGAAGAATTTCGGGTCGAGAGAACCCTTTTCTGATTGCCCCACGCAGCAACCCTGAAGGGTTACCCGACTGCTCTACTCTGAAGGCAGTCGGGGGGCATTTCTCGAGGCACCTAGCTATGTGGGAGTCCATTACAACAGATCGTTGGGTTCTTCGGATCATATCCAGAGGTTACAAGATTCCCTTTCTCAACCTTCCTCCCAAACCCCGGAGCCACCCTGATGTCCCACCCAATCAAAGGGAGGCAGCAGCAGCAGAAATCCTTCAGCTGCTAGAAAAAAGAGTAATCCAGCACGTCCCCCCAGACCAATCTGGATCAGGCTTTTCCTCCAGGTTCTTTTTGGTGCCAAAAAAGACGGGGGACCTAAGACCAATCCTCGATCTATCCTTCCTAAACCTGTCAGTGGCAAAAGAAAAGTTCTGGATGGTCACCATTCAATCCATTCTCCCGCTCCTGCAGGAGAATGACTGGATGTGTTCCATAGACCTCAAGGACGTATACTACCACATTCTGATGGACAGGCGATCCAGAAGGTTTCTCCGCTTCCGGCTAGGAGCCAGCCACTACCAGTTCAGGGTCCTTCCCTTTGGTCTCACCACAGCCCCAGGGTGTTCACCAAAGTATTAGCAGTGGTAGCGGCCCACCTGAGACTTCAGGGAATACAGGTCTTTCCATACCTAGACGACTGGCTCCTGTCCGCCCCCACCAGGCATCTACTGTGCTCAGCCAGAGATTATTTCCTCCACCTGGCTTCCCGACTGGGAATCACAATCAATGTCAAAAAATCTTCTCTCCAACCAACCCAGGTCTTAGACTTCATTGGAGCCAGATTGGACACAAATCTTCTGCAGGTCTTTTTGACTTTGGACCGACTTCGGACCCTGAAGCTCCACGTGCTAGCCCTTCTGAACTACCCGGCTCCTCCAGCAGAATTGGTCCTGAGGGCTCTAGGCTCTATGGCAGTGACTATCAATCTACTACCATTGGCGCGCCTGAACATGAGGGTACTGCAATGGACCCTACAGGTTCAGAGGTCCATTCTGCAGCATCCACTGAGTTCACCCATTCCCCTCAGCAGGGTTTGCAAGAAAGCCCTACTCTGGTAGCTCCAGTCTCCGGA